>NC_054702.1:112305804-112355988 GCF_016097555.1 Gigantopelta aegis | reverse complement strand
GTTGCGTTTTCTAGTGAACTAACGTGCTATATTATACCTAGAGCTGAGCCACTTGGGTATAGACTGCCCGATACAGAGAGATCTAATAGATCTAATAGATAGTAGATACAGTTAGGAGAGATATTTGGATAATCGTGTTTCATTCAGTTACGGGTATTATAGGATCCCCGTGACATAAACTAATATACCATATTTTGGGAAAAGTACCTTCGGTAGATGATCTTGTACCCTCGGTAGTTCGGTACCATAAAATCCACCCTATTGAAATCTTAAGTGTCTCATTTTCCTAGAACTATCCCTAGTACTGATAGTAAACATAAAGTATGTTTATTCACAAATATTAAAAAATAGTAATAATAAAAATAGAAAAAAATAATAACTTGTTATAATTTGAAAATCTACCCTTATTAGTTAGATAATGGAAAGAAAGAAAGAAATGTTTTATTTAACGACCCACTCAACACATTTTATTTACGGTTATATGGCGTCAGACATATGGTTAAGGACCACACAGATTTTGAGAGGAAACCCGCTGTCGCCACTACATGGGCTACTCTTCCGATTAGCAGCAAGGGATCTTTTATTTGCGCTTCCCACAAGCAGGATAGCACAAACCATGGCCTTTGTTGAACCAGTTATGGATCACTGGTCGGTGCAAGTGGTTTACACCTACCCATTGAGCCTTGCGGAGCACTCACTCAGGGTTTGGAGTTGGTATCTGGATTACAAATCCCATGCCTCGACTGGGATCCAAACCCAGTACCTACCAGCCTGTAGACCGATGGCCTACCACGACGCCACCGAGGCCGGTTTAGATAATGGATATACATATTTAATTATTAGTGTCTACATAAAGTGTTTACTTATCTGAAATATACAATAGCTAACAAATACATAAATTAATATACCATATTAAGGAAAAAGAAAGAAACAAACAAATTTTTTATTTAACGACGCACTCAACACATTTTATTTACGGTTATATGGCATCAGACATATGGTTAAGGACCACACAGATTTTTAGAGGATCTTTTATTTGCGCTCCCCACAGGCAGGATAGGACAAACCATGGCCTTTGTTGAACCAGTTATGGATCACTGGTCGGTGCAAGTGGTTTACACCTACCCATTGAGCCTTGCGGAGCACTCACTCAGGGTTTGGAGTCGGTATCTGGATTAAAAATCCCATGCCTCGACTGGGATCCGAACCCAGTACCTACCAGCCTGTAGACCGATGACCTGCCACGACGCCACCGAGGCCGGTTCTGGTGCAATCTAAAGCCCTGACATTAGCCAAATATCATGTACCACATTGTTAGGTCAGTTGTTCGGTCAATTTAACCTCACCGTACCTGTAGGTGGTAGATTATGAATTAACGCACGATTATATATTCATTTTTACATATACTGTATATATATTCATGTTTACATATCTGATACAGACGTTAACCCCCCCCCCCCAAAAAAAAAAAAAAAAAAAAAAAATACACCCACCCAAACTATGCGATATATTATATTATTCACGTATTATTAATATTGTGTCACGTTTACAAACGATTAACTTTACAGCGTTGTTTGTAGTCCGATACATCTGTCATAAACTCACTGTTACTCAGTTGCCGAGTTGACGGCAGGTGTATCGGACTACGTAGGTACGTCAAAACATCGGAAGTACAGATTAGAAGAAAAAAACACATTGAAAAACGCATTTGTATTACTTAATATTTTATTAAATGCTCGTTACAATAAGACAGCTCTATATTTGACATAATTTACTAGGGAATTAGGCCTATTCGTTCATATTTATGTTTATTTCCCGCGGAAACATATCAGACTAGTTTATGACATGGGGCGTGGCTTTCGAAAAAGGGCGTAGCTTAAAATCGCATTTCGCGAGATGTTACATCCTGGTGGCTACGATTAAGTATTTCCCTAATAAAATGCCTTTGTATGAGGGCTGATGAAGAGGTCTGATAAAGTACTCCTCTATTATAAAGCGAATGAATGAATGGCTGAATGAATGGCTGAATGACGGCAACAAAGAAAACGTCGACAATGTGCTAAAGAAATACAAATGAATGAAAATCATCACACACGCATTTTGTCTGGCGACATGAAAGCCTCACTTTAAACCAAACAGTCAGCAAACAGTTACAGTCCTTCCCTACGAGACATATTTTAACGGCTATTATTTTGGGTTTCTAGAATAAAACACTGTGAAAAAATATTCACGTCTATGTCCACTGTGAATACAAAAATACAACAACACAATAGACGTTATACAATGAAGCCAAAACCAACATCAGCGTCACTTACACCTGGCCTATACATATTGTTATTATTAATTGTTGTTGTTTCTTTGCTTTTATTTGTTTGCTGACACCAGTTTATTTGGTATTACCAAACAAACTGGTGTAACTGGTATTACCGTAATATGCAATACATTGAATTGAATACACCATGATCGCACACCTGCACCACGGTTATTGTTTCCTACACAAAGACTATTGTTTCCTACCGAGGTCAGACACCTGCACCCCCCTATACAAAAGCCATTGTTTCCTACCAAGGTCAGACACCTGCACCCACCTATACAAAGGCCATTGTTTCCTACACAAAGGCCATTGTGTCATTGTTTCCTACACAAAGGCCATTGTTTCCTATCAAGACCATACACCTGCACCCCCTATACAAAGACCATTGTTTCCTATACAAAAGCCATTGTGTCATTGTTTCCTACACAAAGACCATTGTTTCCTACCGAGGTCAGACACCTGCACCCCCCTATACAAAGGCCATTGTTTCCTATACAAAAGCCATTGTTTCCTACCAAGGTCAGACACCTGCACCCACCTATACAAAGGTCATTGTTTCCTACACAAAGCCCATTGTCTCCTACCAAGGTCACGTGATCACGGGAAAGTAGGTCAATCATGACCCCAGACAGGTCCCCCTACTACTAACTTAACCCATTTTCATTCTAGAGGAGGCCCCCCATACCTCCTATTGACTGGTTGCATTCAATTCCATAGCACCATACCCAACAATTTCTTTCTGGCAGAAACACTGGTCGTTGGTAATATATGACGTCATATTAATGTGATATTTAACACATGAAACAAACATGGCAAATACGACAGTGTAGTTTATTTATGATAAAATGGTCAAATAAAAAAGTTACTTGTTCAGCCATCTTTTTCTGTTCATGTAAAATAATGAACGAGAGAAAAAGACTCCATCATATGTGGCTATGTAGGATAGAAAAAGTACACCCTCGGTGGTGAAAAATTCAACAATGGGACTCGGCAAGCCTAGTCCCAGTTTGAAATGTTCACCAACTAGGTGTACTTATAATCTTACATGGGATATCACGCGCTTGCGTTTAACATGACGTCGTTGGCAATATATGATGTCATATTAATGTGAGGTGGTGGCGTGAGATCATTAGACAGTTTTAATTTAATATTTTATTAAAACTTTCATTTTAAAAGCTATCTTGTTAATTTGTAGTGTTAATATATATATATATATATATATATATATATATATATATATATTTGTAACCGGATGTTATAAATTGCATATCACATACACTACAATTTTAAAACGGTTTACATATATTTTATTCTTTCTAACTCTAATAGTGCAAAGCAGTTTCTTATTTTGTTTCTAGTGTTTTCCTGTGTCTTTGGTATTGTCAGCTTGGGTTGTGTTCACCCTCAACTCAGTGTTCAGGCCAGGTAATCGTTCAGTAGTAAGCTCATCTATTGTTTCTTTTGTTACCTGGTGTTGTCTGGAGTCAGAGACTTTTAAACATTCAAGCAAGACAGGTGGTTTTCAGCATTGCAAGTTTTATATTTGATAAAGTTCTGCACGGCACAGTTATTAACAGCACAGGTTATCAATGATGTAGTACAACCAGCATCATTATTTAAACGACCTGACCCACAGTCGGTAGGTTAAATATTTACTTATATGTGATGTCGTGATTCTGTGTGTTATAGAATATACAGACAGGTATTTATATAGTTTTATGACGTGCTTAGCACATGCTTATAGCAATGCTGTGATAATTAAATTAACCTTTGAATTATAATTATATTTGATTTGAGTCTCTTTGAATTGAAATGTTGGTGTTAAATGTACATTAGTAATATAATATTGTAGTAATTTGTACTTGGCAAATAGCGTTATGTATGGTAAATTAATATATGTTGTAACCTGGAAAATGTAACTGATTTTATGTCCTTTTGTTATTCCAGGGTCGTTATTTGTGTTGATGTATGTTATACATGTACATCGGGATCTTCACATCCCTCCAGGTGATCCCCGAATAAAGACCTTAAACCCCAGCTGAAGTCTTCTGTTCTATATATAGAACCTTCGGTAACATTGGAGCCGACGTAGGGACCCGAACCCTAGACCCTCCTCTCCCAAATACAATTATGTCCTCATCATTTGTCAGGGTTCTGTTCCAATAGATTGAGCATAACTCTGCAGACTTTCCTAGGGGCTCTTGAGAAAAAATCACTTTCTGCCAAAGCCTGCAGAAAAGTAGCTTTCTCTCTCCAAGTAGATTCCGGAGTACATGCTGTTTGGAGCATACTAAATTCTCCACTTCGAAATCTAGCTGGTGGACGTCTGTCTCTATTGGATCTTCTGGGTGTCGGTAGTGTGTCCTCTGCACCTTGAACTTCATGGTCTGATTCTGGTGAAGAATCATGGGAGCTGACACCATCTTGCCCACCATTGGATCCTATGGACTCTGGTATAGAATCCTGTTCATCATCTTGATCCAACTGTTGATCCACTGGTAAGATTTCTGTTTCCAACGGTTCTTCTTCTGGTTCTTCATCCTTTTCCACACCATTGCTGATCGCAATGTCAGGTTGGGTGGTATCTCCTGAGGCAGTTCCTTCTCCAGCATCTGTGACAGCGATGTTTGGGGCGCTGACCACTGGAGGTTCTAGAACCTTCGGTAACATTTGGAGCCGATGTAGGGACTGGGTGTGTTTTTAATACGAGAATACAATTATAACCCAGTCAGGACCCGTAACAGTTCAACTGCCCGTGGCCCACAGCTCCGGAGCGTAGCTTCACTTGAGGGGGAGGGGGGGGGGGGGGGGGGGGGGGGGGAGTATGTAGTAGTGTTGGTATAAAGTGCTCCTACTGGCAGTAGCTACTGGGAATTTCCCTATTAGCTCAGTTGGTAGAGCACTGGACTCTCACACTGAGAGTCTGTGGTTCGAATCCCCTCAGTGGAGGTTGATTTTTTATATATATATATATATAATTTAAGGGTCAGATGATATTTTCGACATTATTTTCTGAATGTCAATTATATTAGCTAGACCATAATGTCACGCATGGTATTGTTCCATTTTGACGAAAGTGGGTCTAAGAAACCCATAAATGAATTAAAATCCACTGTCATTGACACTGTCGACTAGTTCTAATGGCGAAAACATGCTTACATTTGCACGTAAATTAGGGTGAAAGCGAAAGGTCTGCTAAGTGCCCATAACTTGCTTTTTGACAAAGCGCTTCATTTGCACGCTTTGCACGCTTTGCACGTGTATTCCATGTTCCCAATGCTGAATTTCCGTATAATTGGAGCTTGCGTTCGTGTACGGTGCACACTCCAAATTCGACAATGGTACGACTTCAACTGACTATCGAAGATCGAGGAAGGGCTATTGCTTGGCTTCAGGATGGCAATACGCAAAGAAATGTTGCTCTGAGACTTGGTGTCAGTCAGAGTGTCGTTGGCCGACTGTGGCAACGGTACCAAGCAACTATTCTGTTCGAAATCGTCCACGTTCGGGAAGACCCCGAAGCACTACAAATAGAGAGGACCGCTACATCACCAATATGGCTCTACGTCAACGCACAACCACTGCACGCCGATTACGTGACAATCTGCAGAATGCGACTGGAACTCGAGTGTCTGATCAAACCATACGCAATCGTCTGAGAGCCAATAATCTACGCTGCCGTCGCCAGGCTGTTCCACCACCACTCCTACCACGTCACAGAACGGCCAGACGTCACTGGTGCACGCTTCATCTGCGGTGGCAACGTGTTCAGTGGGGTCGAGTGATGTTCACTGATGAGTCCAGGTTTAGTCTCCAGTTCAACGACGGTCGGGTTCGTGTCTACAGACGTCCTGGGGAGCGCTTCGCTGGCGTTAACGTTAGACAACGTCACCGTTTCGGTGGTGGCAGCGTCATGGTGTGGGGCGGCATCTCTATCCACCACAGGACCCCCCTCTATGTGGTGGATGGCAATCTGAATGGAATCCGCTATCTGAATGAGATTATCCGGCCGTTGGTTCTCCCAGGCCTTCAGCAGATTGGCAGCGGGGCAGTTCTGCAGGATGACAATGCCAGACCCCACCGCGCCAGGGTGGTAACGGACTTTCTCAGACAACAAGGTATCGCCAGGATGGATTGGCCAGCATATTCGCCTGACTTGGCCCCAATAGAGAACGCCTGGGACGAATTAGGCAGGAGAGTTCGGGATAACCACGCCCCTCCGGCATGATCTGGGTCAACTTCTTATGGCAGAGTGGCAGGCCATTCCCCAAGAGTTCTTCAGACGTCTGATCAACGTCTGAGGCAACGACGTGTCGAGTGTATTCGCGCCAGGGGTGGATTCACACACTAGTAAACGAATGTTCTAATGTGTAAAATCCATGTTTGACAACCTTCAACTTTGACAGCATGTCATGTGACTTTCTTGTATACAGTGACGTTTATTTGTGGTTTTTTGTAAATTTGGAACAATAAATAAAAATTTTGCTGTAGTTTACATCATCAATCTAATACACTTGAAACTTATTTGGTTATAAATTTTTGACCCTTAAATTCTTTTGAGTAGTATATATATATACTATTAAAAATAAGTAGGGGATATTCCATTTCAAATATCAATAATTATAGAATGAAATGAGATATAAAACTCAAAATAAGTGCACAACGTGCCTTAATGTTCCTACTCAAAGAGCATGAAAAAACTCACAAACTGTTTTGATCACGAAGCACGTGACGTGACGTTGCACGTGAGAAGGGTGTGATTTGAAATTTAACACTTAGTTTGTGTGTATGTTGTGTGCACACTGTCGCAATATCCATTCTTGTTTGTTACTGGAACACTAAATCATTCTTTACAACACTGTGTAACTTTTCAACAATGCGACGTCTCCAACGTCAGGAACGTCTCAGGGCTGTAAGCACGCTCCTAGTTGGCACCACCCAGCGAATTGTGGCCCATAGACTTAATGTGTCACAATCATCACTATCCTGGCTATAAATCTTTAATGGTAATCCCTTGTCACATGAGTGCTTGTGTTTTACCATTAATTAATATTGCAATAGAAATTACTACATCTCTGTTATATTGTGTTATATTCGAATATCCCCTCATTTTGAACATTATATATATAAATTTTGTTTTCAATTCTCTCCTTTTTAAAACATTGCATTGCGCATGTATTTAGATAGTTCTAATCCTGTGCCTTAAAACCGAATATTTTAAATTAACACTCACCTGTGAAAGTCAATAAAATTATTCCTGTAAACAAATTCATAATTAAGTGACAATTGTTGTACTTTGTAGTCAGATCTATGTTCAATGTAGTGGACAAATATCTCAAATGGGTGTATTATATATCGTACTCGAGTCATATTGTTATATATCTATCAGGTGTCACTTCCCAAAAGTGAAGTATACGTTTTCTATAGTTGACGAACTTAACAACCTACCACCATGGTTTTCTCAGGGTAGCTAAGTATTTGCTCAGTAGGTACTTTCAGTTCACCTGTTTGCTCTTTTTAAAGAAACTTTAAAGATGTCATCTCGAACAGGCCTATGGGTTTTTTAAAGTACATTGTATTCAGACTAGATCATCAACTTTCATTTACGATATGCCGTTGGAATTTAATCAGAGACAACGAGTTTATTAAAATGTTGTTTTATTTGTATTTTGTAGGAGGCGAAATTGCAGCTAACAGTTTTTAAAACACCAACAAACCAAATTATGTCGAAAACAAAATATACCTGAACTTTAGATCTTCCAACTATGTTACTGAATAATTAGCAAAAAGACATTATATATTTATATTCTAAAATGGTAGTCATATATTTAACATTTGAATGTCTAGTACCTTGCATCGTATGTGGCACAACATGGGCGGATCCAGGAAATATTTTTAGGGGGGGACCAAAAAAGAAGGGCACATTGACTCGTCAAAAGGGCACCTTACTACAAGTTTTGATATTTACAATTAATATGAATTCCTACAGTTCTACGTCATAATATACTAGCAATAATGAAGTAAATTGGCGTCACTCGCGTTAGAACCTCAATGGGGCCCCATTGAGACTCAATAACACAGACACATATCTGCAAGCTTGCGCATGTACACGAAAATCTTGATTTCATTTATCTACAATATAATTATTGTTTACTTAAAAAAAAAAAAATTCTACAAACAAAAAGGGCACTTGGACATTTTGAGGGCACTTGAAAAATTTTGGGGGGGGGACGCGTCCCCCTGGTCCCCCCCCCCTTGGATCCGCCCATGCACAAGTGGGTTTCTTCTCTGTTCTGACAAAAGGTATCAATAGCCGTAAGTTAGATACCTAAAATTAAACGTGCCGAGGTGTCCCACACAACTACTATACCACGGAGTTTGTTCATTTGTTGCTATATAATACTCTCTTTTCTCCGATAGATAATTATCTTCCTAATCATGTTTTTCCTCGAGAATCCTTGGTTAAAAATATAAGGTACATAGAAAATAGTCATTGCGAATCCATTTCAACTATAATCACAAGTTTTAACCCATCGATCACTCGTATTGCATTCTGCAATATACATTAAAAACAACAGTAAATGAAATTATTTGATGTAACTGGCGGGGGGGGGGGGGGGGGGGGGGGGGGGGGGGGGGGGGGTGGGGGGCATGTAATTCAAGATATATTTACATTGGACTAGAAAAATGAATAAATATTTGATACTGCCCCATTAAAAACTGTTGAATGACCACCTGCTTCTCAAGAGGACAGATTTATTAACGCAATTCTAAAGTTTACAACATCGTAAACACCTCTCGCGTCACCATCCCATTGTAAACTCGATGCCTTCTAAGTTATTATCGTTTTGACCTGGTTTCCACAACTCTCCACAAACACACTGACGTCATAGTAAATTCAGTAGTAGGTCTACAAGTAATACTCAAAATCAGTGACGGATCTAAGGGATGGGGGTGGGGGTGGGGGCTAACTTTTGCTAGTTATTTTTCTTCTTCCGTTGGAGAATCCGAAGAATCCTTTCGACCACGTCATTGCCTCCCCTCCTAAATGGATTTTCTGGATCCGCCACTGAAAATAATCAACTAAAAATGCTTTTATACACCATCCTCTACTTAAGGGCACATTTGTAAAACGGAAAGTGTTTTTTTTTCTAAGAAATATAGTTATCTGTAATTTCAGTTTTCATAGATCAGTCGTCAAAAATGCATTTCATTTGAATTCAAAACCACAGAGGGCCTGACGTAGCTCAGTGGTACAGCGCTTTCCTGATACGCGATCGATCTAGGATCGATTCTAGTTGGTGGGTCCATTGAGCTATTTCTCGTTCCAGCCAGCGCTCCACAACTGGTGTAACAACTGCCGTTGTATATATTGTCCTGTCTGTGAGATGGTGCATATAAAAGATCCCTTGCTGCTAATTGAAAAGAGTAGCCTATTAAGTGGCAACAGCGGGATTCCTCTCTCAATATCTGTGTGGTCCTTAAGCATGTCCCACGCCATATAACCGTAAATAAAATGTGTTGAGTGTGTCGTTAAAGAAAATAGTTCCTTCTTCAAAACCACAGCCTTGCCAACCGTCTTATGGTGGTGCTTCTTCCGTCAGTCTTTTATCAATACTCTTTAACGTTGTTGCCAAACTAAGTTACTTGGAAGCAAAACAAAATTAATTAAATTGAATCTAAACGGTAAAACAAGCAATGCCTGTATAATAAGAGGATTGAATGTGTTAATAGATAAAAGTATTTAGGCGTAGCTAGGCCTTCATGCAGTCTTACAAATGATTTTAGTAAATATAAAAATTAATGCCATAAAAGTTATATTTAGTTTATATTCTTATTTCCAACATACTGGTAGGCCTATATCTTCAAGATTAGCATAAAATTATTTAATCAACTAGTAAAACTAGTCTCTATGATAAGAAGAAAGAAAACCATTATATTGCAAACAAATTAGGATGTACTACAAATAGTTTTTGAAGTTAGAATTTAACGATCTCACCTATTTGATAGTGGGACAATCAAACATGTTAATGATCAGGTTTTCATTCTAGATTAATAATTTATTGTCAGACCTTTGCTTTAAGACCATGTACCTTATGTGCACTACGTCTCTAGCAATAAATATATTTGTGATATCTCAACTAAACATCCAGAGACTACATGTTTTAATAAAGCTAGATGAATATCAAGGATTGGAAATTCCATACTATACTACTCAAAAGAATTTAAGGGTCAGACGATATTTTCGACATTATTTTCTGAATGTCAGTTATATTAGCTAGACCATAATGTCACGCATGGTATTGTTCCATTTTGACGAAAGTGGGTCTAAGCAACCCATAAATGAATTAAAATCTACTGTCATTGACACTGTCGACTAGTTCTAATGGCGAAAACATGCTTACATTTGCACGTAAATTAGGGCGAAAGCGAAAGGTCTGCTAAGTGCCCATAACTTGCTTTTTCACAAAGCGCTTCATTTGCACGCTTTGCACGTGTATTCCATGTTCCTAATGCTGAATTTCCGTATAATCGGAGCTTGCGAAGATCGAGGAAGGGCTATTGCTTGGCTTCAGGATGGCAATACGCAAAGAAATGTTGCTCTGAGACTTGGTGTCAGTCAGTGTCGTTGGCCGACTGTGGCAACGGTACCAAGCAACTATTCTGTTCGAAATCGTCCACGTTCGGGAAGACCCCGAAGCACTACAAATAGAGAGGACCGCTACATCACCAATATGGCTCTACGTCAACGCACAACCACTGCACGCCGATTACGTGACAATCTGCTGATTGCGACTGGAACTCAGTGTCTGATCAAACCATACGCAATCGTCTGAGAGCCAATAATCTACGCTGCCGTCGCCAGGCTGTTCGACCACCACTCCTACCACGTCACAGAACGGCCAGACGTCACTGGTGCACGCTTCATCTGCGGTGGCAACGTGTTCAGTGGGGTCGAGTGATGTTCACTGATGAGTCCAGGTTTAGTCTCCAGTTCAACGACGGTCGGGTTCGTGTCTACAGACGTCCTGGGGAGCGCTTCGCTGGCGTTAACGTTAGACAACGTCACCGGTTCGGTGGTGGCAGCGTCATGGTGTGGGGCGGCATCTCTATCCACCACAGGACCCCCCCTCTATGTGGTGGATGGCAATCTGAATGGAATCCGCTATCTGAATGAGATTATCCGGCCGTTGGTTCTCCCAGGCCTTCAGCAGATTGGCGGCGGGGTAGTTCTGCAGGATGACAATGCCAGACCCCACCGCGCCAGGGTGGTAACGGACTTTCTCAGACAACAAGGTATCGCCAGGACGGATTGGCCAGCATATTCGCCTGACTTGGCCCCAATAGAGTACACCTGGGACGAATTAGGCAGGAGAGTTCGGGATAACCATGCCCCTCCGGCCAACCTTCATGATCTGGGTCAACTTCTTATGGCAGAGTAGCAGGCCATTCCCCATGAGTTCTTCAGACGTCTGATCAACAGCACGAGGCAACGATGTGTGTCGAGTGTATTCGCGCCAGGGGTGGATTCACACACTATTAAACGAATGTTCTAATGTGTAAAATTCATGTTTGACAACCTTCAACTTTGACAGCATGTCATGTGACTTTCTTGTATACAGTGACGTTTATTTGTGTTTTTTTGTAAATATGGAACAATAAATAAAAAAATTGGTGTAGTTTACATCATCAATCTAATACACTCTGAAACTTATTTGGTTATAAATTTTTGACCCTTAAATTCTTTTGAGTAGTATATATATGAAGTCTGAATGTTCAAATTATGCATATCTTGTGGATACAATTAAAATTGTTAAATTACGTAAAAATTATCATTTCCTATTGTCCCATCCACATACCACAAGATTTCAAAGTGGCTGTACAAGAACTGATCATGTGGAAGAGACGGGATGAACCATATCAGTATTATTTTATGCCTAGTAAATCTGCTATAATGGTTTTCACTGCGCATTGATCGTTTAAATAAAAGCTTCTTTGCGAGTGGTGGACATTAACCAAAGGCAGTTTTTTTTCATCTCCTGCATTTTATCATTCTCCAGCAATCAGCTGGTATGGACCACTTCACTTCTACAATACAATGTCAACATTAAAAATATATACAGGTAAATAAAAAATAAACCCACACAAATAATTTTTCTAATAAAACTAACTGTAAAAAAGAAAGAATTAACAACACCAACACACATTGGACGGGCAATCAATTTTAATTAAATATACATTCTATTTTATGTCACATAAATAACATATAATTGTACATTATGAAAAAAAAAAAATTGTACACTTTATAGTTTGTTAAATATGAACATAACATACAGTAGTAATTTACTGAAACAATGACATCTTCTAATCATGTAAAACACCTAAAGTATATACAATAGTACACTTCCTAACTAACAAAAATATATTTCCCATTCATTCAGTATTCCTTCCATTTTTTCATAATTTAAAAATATTCATACTTTATATTTAAAAGAAAATGATATTTATAAATTTTAATGTATACAATTCTACAATCGTGGTATATTTATGCCTAAGAAAGCATAATTTACCAACTACTTTTATTTATAGGTTTTTAATTTAGTGCGTTACTGTGATATTGACATATATATACAACCATTATCATACTATCTATTTGGACAGCATAAGTGCTGTGGACCCTTCAAATGCATATGGTACGACTTGTTATAAAATTGTGCATTGTGAAACAATCACCTATAAATATGTGGCACTTTACATACAATTATAGTGTAGTCCACACTACATAACATAGGCAGGCTTTCTGCCAGATGGTAAAACAGGTATGGTGCCGTACCCCAAAAATTTGCCAAATTATTTTTAAGTTAACGTTTTTGACCAAATTAATTACTCTTATTACTGTATGATTTTCTTAATCCCAACCCTAAACGTAACCCATTTTCTTTCTCGTGGTGGCCCCTCCATAACCCCTGTTCACTGTGGTTGCATTGCATTCAATTCCATAGTGCCATACCCAAAAATTTCTTTTTGGCAGAAACACTGATAGGTACAATATGTGACCCTTACAGATTAAATTGGCTGAATGACCAAGAACTTAAAGTTTCCATATAAAGGCCATCTTATTTAACAGGCACATTGAAATGTGAGAGAGGGTGCATTAACCATAAATTATTACCAGTATGGAAGTTCGTTAAGAAAACAAAACTCAGAAATGTGAACATTGTGGTTGAATACCAAGTTTGGGCCTAGAGTTAAGGTTACACAATGGTCTAAAATGACCCCCAATTCAGAATGAATTAAGGAAAGTTTTGGATAAACAGCAGAAAGTGGAAAACACTGTACAGACAATTAAAATCCTGAATTCCTGACATATCTAAAAAAACTTTCATTCTGAAGACCCAATATCACTGTATAGCATGTATTTACTAATGCAGCAGGACCGTCCCAATGGTTTGATGTACAGTCAGTTTGGGATCAATTCCTGTTGATGGGCCCATAGGGCTATTTCTCATTCCAGCCATTGCAACGACTGGTATATCAAAGGCCTTGGTATGTACTATCCTGTTTGTAGGATAGCGATTATAAAAGATCCCTTGCTACTAATGGAAAAATGTAGGTGGTTTCCTCTCTAAGACTATTTGTCAATATTACCAAATGTTTGATATCCAATAGCCGATGATTAATAATCATGTGCTCTAGTGTTGTTGTTAAAAAAACCCCACATTTTACTATTTCATTTCATTTCAACTTATTTTCATGCTTATATCCAATTAAGGTTCAAGCTGTCCAGGACAGTGGGTTAGTTGTTAGTGATTAGTTAGAGAGAAGAGGGTGTAGTTGTCTTACACCTATCCACAGAGTCATTAAAACTCGCTCTGGGTGGGAGCTGGTATCGGGCTGCGAACCCTGTACCTACCAGCCTTATGTCCGATGGCTTAACTAAACCACCACCAAGGTCAGTACACACTAATGCAATGCATAAACTAGAGTTTCATTATTTAATAGTAATCAGTGTTTTCAATATCAACAGACATACAGTCACTTGTCTTGAAAAACAATCATCTTATGCCCTACAGTAAATGGATTATGTATTCTAAAAAGCTTGAACATAAAAAATACATTCAACATTTTTACATTAAAACAGGTGGGTTTCTGACAACCCAGTATAAAAGCCACTTTCGCTGAATGTTTCCTGGTGAAATAGACAGATCGGTTGGAAGAAATAACAAAAGGTTCTATACATATAGGTGTAATTTCACAATTATGCATTAGAGTTCAGTGACATGTAAGAGAAATGAATGAATGTTCAACAATATAACAACCCAAACAGGTTATTGGCTCGTGTGTGTCCAACAAGGTATTGAGTGGGCACCATATGGATGATATATCTGTGTCTTTTTATCCTGTACATATTCAAAAATGTATTAAGATATACCGTTAATTTATAAAAAATACTAATAATACAAAAGAAAGAATGCTATCAAAATATGAAAACTGCAATCAGGAAACATTTTGTTTTAAAACTTTTGATTAGCAACAGATGCTAATTCTTTTGAAAATTAATTATTAACCCTTGCAGAATTATGTATGGATAACTTGCATAGCACATGACGGCGCGATACTGAACAAAACGTTCCCTGGTAATATCACAGTGGGACTTCACCAACAGATAACCATCATTTGTGACCTGATTAGCACAACGGTCAACGTGGAAGCGTGAGTACGTAACACTGGTGACTACTGGCTGGCGAAGGTGATACACGCAATGATGCTGAAAATGAGTTCGAGTCCAATGAACGCGAGCTGGATGGCGGCGAGAATCACTTCAATACGCAGAACGTATGTCTGCCACAACAGGATGAAGAGAGTGCCAAACAGAGCTGGGAGGGTGAACAGCAGACACGATATCACACTCAGGGCATTTTCTGTCAGGTTACCTTTCCCACCTGAAATAAAGCAGATTCTATCAGTTTTTAAAGTTTCTATTTAAATCAACTAAATCAGAAATTCTATAATTTAGTACATATTATCGATAACTTACAAACAGCATCATCAAACATCAACTGAACTCCAAAATTATAAGTACATGCAGTTTGACAATCCATGAGGTATAGCCCAACAGTAATACTGAATAATGTTTTATTCCCATTTTTATAACTGCAACCAATAACCATTTTGTAAAGGACATGTAAAACGACCAAATTATAAATGAGTAATTAAGTAAAGACAATAGTCATGAAATCTGACATGCAGAACCGGTTATATCCACTTTGTGTGTAACTGACAATAGTCAGCTATTTGGTTTTATTATGTGTAATTAATTTTGAGGTGTCTATAAGTCTTCCTCACAGAAACTGTGATCTGGGAGGAAACTGGCCGAGTCCAAGGATAAAAATTTCCACCACCAAGGGTGTACTTTTTCTATCCCTCATGACCACATATGACAGAGGTTTTTTCTCATCAATTCAGTCAATAAATATTATTTTACAAAAAGATGGCTAAAAAACCCACCCTTTTTTATTTGACCATTTTATTACCGGCCTCGGTGGCGTCGTGGTTAGCCATCGGTCTACAGGCTGGTAGGTACTGGGTTCAGATCCCAGTCGAGGCATGGGATTTTTAATTCAGATACCGACTCCAAACCCTGAGTGAGTGTTCCGCAAGGCTCAATGGGTAGGTGTAAACCACTTGCACCGACCAGTGATCCATAACTGGTTCAACAAAGGCCATGGTTTGTGCTATCCTGCCTGTGGGAAGTGCAAATAAAAGATCCCTTGCTGCCTGTCGTAAAAGAGTAGCCTATGTGGCAACAGCAGGTTTCCTCTCCAAATCTGTGTGGTCCTTAACCATATGTCTGATGCCATATAACCGTAAATAAAATGTGTTGAGTGCGTCGTTAAATAAAACATTTCTTTCTTTCTTTTTTTGACCATTTTATTGTAAACAAGCATTCTGAGTATACTGCTAAAGCAATACATGTCCCATACCGGGCCCACCAAATGTTTGTATCTCCTAAATTCAAGGCCCATAACTCTGTGAAAAAAAATGAGTAAATAGCCAAGAATGTTAAACCTGATATGTAACAGTACATGATAAAGCTATATATAAAATTTTATCTCAATATCTTCCAGAACTGCAAAAATAAAATTTTGAAAAATTTCAAGGGCTATAACTCTGTGAAAAATGGGTAAATTGCCAAGAAAGTCAAACTTGATCTGTAACATAACACAAAATTTGAGGTATTGCAAAATAAAGTCTGAAATTTCTTTGTTATCTCCTAAGTTCAAGGGCCATAACTTCGACAAAAATGGGTAAATTGCCAAACTTGATCTGTAACTACATGATAAAGCTATATACAAAATTTCAGATCAATATCTCGAGGCATTGTGGGGAAAATGTCTGAAAAGCTATATATGTAACAGACTGATGGATGGACAGACAGAAAGAAGGACGGAGACAAAACCTATAGTCCCTTCTGGTTGGACCAGTCGGGGACTAACAACAAAACAAAACCTAGTCTACTTACCCATACACAGTCGTAACGCTTCCACACCAGCAAGAATAAAAACGAGAACCACTTCTGCTGCCAAAGCATTTGTGGCGTATGGTAACGTTTCTCCTAAAACATAACAAACCAGATTCAGTTACACTGTTCATCAAAAGTGTTACAGTCAAAAGACTTACTATTATTATACTCAAATTTAATGTAAAATTACAAGTGTTAGGAATAGCAGATGATTATTTCTGTATTAACTACAATATTGAAAAATTATCTGACTGCCCTCTGGGACCAACTATTGTTTTCCCCAACACACTTGGCCATAATGTGCTTTGTTTTTTTAAATATAACTACATAAATATAAAATAGAAATATGTGTTACCGTATCCAACAGTATTATACTATTAGTATTAATCCAATGCTTAGGCAGGGTTGCATAATGCAGCAAAAACAATTGTTTAAATAAAATGTTTAATGAATTCTAAAACACGTAAAATAGCCCTGGCTAGGTCAACATCCTGAATTAGATTAATGATACATCAAATTACCGGTATAAGTGCAATGTCTTTTCTTTAAATTAATGCACAGTCAAGTCAGTTAGGAAGCTCCATAATTTATCTTAGTGGTACAACAAAGGACTTACAGACAAGACTGAAACACGGTTTCCTTCACTATATAAACCTATTGTACACACTCATGGTAGGATAATTTCATAAAAAGCAATCATGTCACTGTGTTCAAACTGATATTTTTTTAAGAGCAACGAAATTTTGTTTTGTTTAATGACACCACTAGAGCATATTGATTTATTAACCATCCGCAATTGGATGTCAAACATTTGGTAATTTTGATGTATGGTCTTAGAGAGGAAACCTGCTACATTTTTCCATTAGTAGCAAGGGATCTTTTAAATGCACCATCACACACAGGATGGCACATACCATGGTCATTGTTTAAATAAAATGTATGATGAATTCTAAAACTAGTCAATGATGAATCAGTTTAACAATAAATAAATAAACATACAAAGTATTATACAAGCAATTTAGCACCATAAAGTCTAGTAGCCTCACCTTTAAAAATGTATATGAGAATTTCTGCTATGAAGAAAAAGGCAAAATAAAATCCATTGAGATATAAAATCACTTGATATGGTAGTGATGATTTCTGTAAATTTGTCAAGGATTAATAATAATATTTGCTTTACAAAATATTGAAAAATAGAAATTAAACATTTAAGTATGCAGTATGGTACTCAGGGCAGTACATACAAAAATACACAAACAGCCACTTAAAAAAAAAGAAAAGAAAAAAAAAAACACTGAATGTTTAACAACACACAAGCATATTTTAAACTGAAAAGGATAAGTTCTCTTTTTGGTGTACATAGCTGTTGAAGACAAATTGCCCAATTTACAAAGCCTGTTTATGTCTTACATGTGTGTAACTACTACATACATAACTTACAATGCTTAAACACCTGTTTATGTCTTACATGTGTGTAACTACGTACATAACGTACAATGCTTAAACACCTGTTTATGTCTTACATGTGTGTAACTACGTACATAACTTACAATGCTTAAACACCTGTTTATGTCTTACATGTGTGTAACTACGTACATAACTTACAATGCTTAAACACCTGTTTATGTCTTACATGTGTGTAACTACGTACATAACTTACAATGATTAAACACCTGTTTATGTCTTACATGTGTGTAACTACATACATAACTTACAATGCTTAAACACCTGTTTATGTCTTTCATGTGTGTAACTTACAATGCTTAAACACTTGCACTTAAGAAAAAAATGGCTTTGTAAATTCAGCCCTACATTTCTGTGCCTAGAAATTATTTTTCCTGCCCTCCCCCCTCCCTCCAGACTAGTCTAGGTATAGCCATGATACATAAGATAAACCCAAAGCCAGTATGGTAGTTATTTCAGTATATGTAGTAATTAACAGCACAGCACTGGTTTAGACACAATCAATAAATTGCAATGTATTGACTGAAAGTAGTTAGGCTCACGATTTCAAAAATATTCCATATTTACTCCAAATCAACACTCTTACAAATACAAAAGGATACACTAGTAGTCACAGCTGAAAAAAGAAGAAAGAAGTTTAAATAAACTTAATGATATACACATACATGTATAATACAGATATTATCAATTATCAATGTTATTTAGCAGTCCCTTAAATAGTACTGGTTAAAACAGACCCAGTACAAAATTGTCCTAAAATAAACATTAATGAATTTGAAAGTCAATAAAAAACATTTTGTACTTTTTAACTGTCAATTATATTTTTAACCAATATAACCACAAAGAAAAAATCTGTAAAACAAACAAAAACGCATGGAGAGCAGGTCAACTCACATCAGTTTAGTGAACTCGTCTCCAAAACGTTACCACTGTTTGGTCAACTCATGTCAGTGGTCTGTCAACCATAGTTGTGACAATATCATTAAAAATGGACATACATACTACTTTGGTGTGATGCCAAAACATACACTGCCAGGGTAGGGTGTTCAAAGATTGTGAATTTTCATAGTATTAAAACGAGCAAGGAATGTGTAAATTTCAGACCTGAAATCATCTCGGTAGTGTCTTATAAAATAACATTACATTTCGGAAAGAGTTCCGTATTTTCCCCATTATTGGGGTATTGAATTAGCCATATGAACTGGGTATTGCATTAAACACTTCAAACGACGTAGTGCTAGGCCTGGATTTGAACTCCAGACCATCGGGACTGTAGTTGAGCACTGTATCCACTCGTCCATGCAGTGAATCAACAAGTGAAAGTGCATTTTAATACTTATAAATCTCATAGGGTGTATTTTGACAGAATGAACCAAACGTCTACAGAATAAAACGAAGATTTAGTCTCATGATGCCTCATTCTGTCTTCTGTGCTATATTTCTTCCAAAAGCACCCTTGTGGAGGACATTTTACACAGAATAGTCAAAATCTCTAATTTTTCAAAGGCAAAACATAGCGATACTGGATTACGAAATATAAACATTATGTTGGTTTTATAGAACAAATTGTTTTAAAAGATATTGTATATTCTAACAAATATTTCTTTAAAATCGTTATGGGGAAAATAAGGAACTCATGCCACGTGTTCTGAATCTTCAACTGTCAAAATAAAGTTTATAAAAAAACAAAAAAACCATTTCAATCTTTGTGGCAAAAATGCAGTAAAATGTTTTTTATGATATGGTTGATTTGCTTGCTATATATTGGTACGAAATTACTTTTTACAATGGTACGAAATGACTAGGGTACAAAATGACCAGGCTGTATGGTACAAAATGGATAGTACGAAATGACTATGGTACAAAGTGACTATGATTCGACCAGTTCCCTAAAATTAAACATTTTAAACAAAATCATTTGCAGGTGGCTGAGGTGGGGGAAATAAGGAACCCCTCATGCAAGAACATTGTCAGTGCCATGTATCACAAATGATATGCACGGTTTGATAGTAACTTGTTTAGTTCATTTCGATAATCAGTTGGACCGCACTGCAAGTAGGTATGACAAACTTTGACGTCACTTTGCGCTGCATATCTGCCACCAGCTTAAATGACTCACTTTTCAACACAAATATTACAGCTTCCCAATGAAATACAGTGATATTAAATACAAGTACATACACAGCGGTTTATCGTCTTTCCAACAAATATAATTATTTAATTTATAATTCGGTTAAAACTACACAAATAACGATTTTCAAGAGAGCTCTGTCAATGAGGTCATGTAAAAAAGTATGACATCGCGGCCATTTTTACAGCTGATAGGGTCACATGATAATTTTGTCTTAACGCGGCGTCTGACGTCAATGGCTTCTTTTAGAAGTGTTTTGAGGCGTACAAGACGTGGCTCATTGTAGAGAAAGGTCGATTTTGTCAGTGATAACAAAATGTGATATTTTAAATGTACTTTGAAAAACACTGAACTTCAAATGGATTTTTAATATATTTCTATACTTCAGCACATTGAGTTCACATATATATTCAATTGTTAAATTAAACCTATTTCTATGTTTTCTTTAAAGTTTCAAGTCATTTCACCCTAGCGCATTTGAGTGCAAGGCGTCCTAACTGGGGTTGTCTCAGCAGCTATGGCGGCAGCCATTTTATCAATCCCATAATGCATTGCTTCAAGGTGGCACTGCCTAGTATGTTACATGTGTTTTAGTTTTTAAAAATAAATATTAGGGCCTAAGTTGCCGAAATTGCGTTTTGTTATAACTGACTATGTGTCGAATATCGGATGTAAATCTAGCCCAAATACATTATGGCTAGCGAGCTCTCACCCACAATTACATTGTTTTGGTTGTTTCTTGCATGGAAATTTTCTTCCTTTTTTTTGTTTTTGTTTTGTTTAAAGCTGCAATTTCGCCTTACATTAATTAGCATAACTTCATAGAAACACACCTACAGTTTTTATAAAGAATTGTGTGTGACAGTAACACAATTTTCATAGTTAAATAATAAAAATAGATATTTTAGGTAATATTCCGATCAGCACACAATACCCTCCCCCATATGCTATAGTGTTCTTTTTTAATGTAGCCTATTTTCCGGGGAAACATGACCTGACCCGACCCCACCCCACCCCCATCTCAACACCTTTATTAGCCAGTCTAGACCTCTACACAATTTCCTGCACACTGCAGGTGCCTTGTAATGTACATTAAATTGTATTATAAACATGCTAAATTGCAAATTTTGCTGTAATAACAGCAAAAATTATTTATTCTGTCATCGACTTAGTAACTGTAACACTAGTATTTGTATACATGTTTATGTTGGTTTTGTATGTCAATTTTTAAAGATAGGTAGGGCCTAGATGTCCAACATGTTAGAATGAAGACATTGTTGTACACATGATTGTAAGTATGACTGGCAGGCAAATCAAAACATAAATAAAACAAAAACAAACAAATAGCCCAAACCCCGCCCCAAAAAACACCCCAGTAGCAACACCAACCCCACCCCACAATAAATACAAAATACCCCCCTCGACACACACGCCCCCCCAAACAAAAAAATATAAAAAATAAAAATAAAAAGAACAAAAAACAAAAACAAACTTATAACCCAGACGAACACGCAAGTTTTCTATCTATATTTACAGTGGCATGCAATATTATAATCACATTTGTATTATTATTATTAATTAATTAATTAATTACGGTAATAATTGTTTTTTTAAATCAGCCTTTTATGTTTTGCCAATATATTTTTTATAACTGTGCTTAAATCAAGTCCTCCCCCACCCAAAAAAAAAAAGAAGACATGTCACCCCCACCCCAACAACATTAATTTTTCTTCGAAATATTTTCACTATCATTAATCACATTTGTATTATTATCATTTTAAAATATATAATATTTTTCTGCCTTTTATATTGTTTTCCAAATGTATTTTTTGTTACTCAGCTTAAATCAAGAACTCCCCCACCAAAAAAACTCACCACCCCCACCCCCAAAAGACCCGTCACCCCCTCCCCCACCACCAACTTTATTTTTCTTCAAAATATTTTCACTATCATTAAACAGACTGTTTTTCCCTATTGTATTACAGTGGACTAGTCCCGGTCACTAGCTTTCGTCACGTGCTCATTCAAACACCCATGTGCACTGCCTTATGTTTTATGTAACATTCTTTCATTATTTATGCATAATAGAAGCTGGAAATGAATGGTTATGTAATAGTTATATCACGGTTTTGACGAGTTAACTGTATTTAGACGGCGGCACGAGACGGAGTTGAGTACCCGCCGTCTAAATACAGTTAACGAATCAAACCAATGATGTAACTGTTTTGTACCATGATTGATGTGTCTGTGCAGTTAACTTCAGTTACCCACACAGTTTCAGTTATACCATGGTATTGCAGTTACACCCCAGTTGACATCAAAGAGAAAAACACCAAATCATGGTACAATGTTGCATTGTCCTGCTAGGCTAAATAAATATATTAAGATGTGAAAACAACAATGTCGCTTTGAATAGCTTACTTTCCGATTTTACGTTTATAACGACGTTAGGGTTCATGATAGCATTTTAACATTATAATGGTATATATGTTACCATTTTCCAGTGGCTTCAAAAACACTATTACATATTCCAGAATAATATTTGGCGTGTTTCAGTTCCATTTTAAAGTGAAATATGCAGAATGGCCGTCATACAAGTCACGAAAAAAGCAAGTCAACATAGACAGAGAAATGATGTGGAGGCAAGGAATCTCGCTAAAAAAGAATCCAACCTGGTGGTGCTGACTGTCGAAACGAGAAGCATTCCAGCGTTCAATCAGTTCCGCATACATCCCAGTAAAAAACTTCACTTCGCTGATGAAAACAACAAAAGTGAAGGATCCCCAAGTCGAGCCGCGAAAGCACGTGCAGTGTGCACAAATACGTCTTACAGCGACAAGCTTCAGACTGGGAATGAATTTGGCTGACATATTTCACAGCACACCAAACTTCAAAGGGCTATAACTTTCTAACCACTAAATATTTTTCCGTCTGGTTTTCATTAATTTACATCTTTTGGTACATATTTTTGTTTAAAATAAAAAGACTGACCACATATTTTTTATTTTTTTTTTCGTTGTTCTACCTACTGCAAGCCTGTACTTGACACCGACACTCGGTCTCGATCATCGATGATGTCACTAGTGTCCGAAATTTGTTTTCATTAGCAACGTTGATGCTTATTAAAATACTATATCTCGAGGACAGACAACTATTACTCAGTTACAACTAGTTCCATACGCTAAAATAACAACAATAATAAAAATATGTCACAAGCATAATATACAACAGTTTCAAAAATATTACCGCGCGGATGCCCAGGACGAGCTATTTGCCCGGTCGCCATTTTACCTATGTATTTACTGCGGATTGTAAATGACAATAAAATTAAAATAAAATTGTTTGTATACATTAGTATATATTATTAAAATATCAGTAAGAGGAAACAGCAACAATAGTGTGCACAAAGTATATTATGTTTGTCCTCTTTTGATTTTACATAACTTTGTTCGTTTTATGCGGTATTAAAATAACCAGTCGCCACATCATCAATGTGACAGTGACCGTTATTATTAAAAGAACGACTTTTTTGCAATATTATTTGGCTCTAAAGATTATCCATACTTCGATATTAAAAACCCCATTCATAAGTTTGGATATTAGAACCACATTTTTTAATTGTATCAAAATAAATAAACACAAATTGATCACGTGACTTTCTACGATCTTTCTTTTTCCGGTCACCATTTCTCGCTGTAAAGCAGCATGAGTATCCAGCAGCCAGCTGTTAATCGTGGGATAGTGAAACAGGTGATATTTCCGTTTGACCAGAAAGAAACTAATTACTTGCAAGATTTTTTGTCATAGTTCCAATTATTTTTGTAGACTTTTTGTGGTTTTCATTTTTATTTATATAAAAAAAAAATAAAGCTAACCTACAAAAGTCACATTGTCATGATTGTGATATATAGCCCGAGTACTCTGACTGTAAGAGAGCTAGACGGACATTTGGACAGTTATACGCTCTCATTACAGTCAAGAGACCAACCTATGTATTGTTTTGGCAATTCCTGACAACCAAAAAGTTGGCAAAGATTCCCGCTCTAATACCACACCAATCCTATGTTTGACGTCAAATACCTTTACATCGATCATTTTCGAGTTAACTGATAAAAAAAATCCACATATTAATCACTAATAAACATACTACAGAAAGAAATCCGACAGCACCCACATTCAGCTACGCTTCGTGACACTCCGTCGCCATAATTACAAAGCTCGATGTAAAGGTATTTAACGTCAAACATAGGATTGGTGTGGTATTAGAGCGGGAATCTTTGCCAACTTTTTGTTTGTCAGGAATTGCCAAAAAAATACATAGGTTGGTCTCTGACTGTAATGAGAGCCTATAACTGTCCAAATGTCCGTCTAGCTCTCTTACATTCAGAGTACTCGGGCTATGTGATATATAGCTTAGCTAGCAACTTAACTTGGCACTGCTAAGTCATGTAGTACCAAAGGTTTTTATACTGGATTTGGTAATATAGACTACAAGTTCAACAATAACAAAACTAGCCTGAGCACTCTGCCGTTTGACTCTGTGAGCTCAGCTACTGTTCGAACTACAAAAAATTACTCTCCTACCTTTAATTACCGTTACAAGTTGTGAAAAAACCATTACAGTCACACAGCTTCCACATATGAGACTGTAATGATCGATGTCGCCAGTATCAACTTTGCTGAGATAGCATAGGGCAAAATACATGCAGTTTTTAGCCGTCTGCCATTTTGCTTTTTTATGGAATATTCTTTAAGAGGGGTGAAAGCCTCCAAAGTACGTGACATAATTAATATAAAATCAATGATCTTTAGTGGTATATTTAAACAGACAAAAAATAATTTAAAAAATTAATATGACGTCATCACGTTTGCTTTTATATCATAACATGTTATGACGTTGCTAGATTAAGTCATATCCTTTCACGCCTCTTGGAGAATATTCCATAAAAAGTCAAAATGGCAGCCGGCACAAAATTACATGCTTTTTGCCCTATCGCCAACATTGGTTCTTTGAACGCTATTTGAGTTGTCAGGTTGTGATCGTGCTATTAGTACGATCATACTAATAAATAGGCCTCTTCCGGTTCTGCAGTTTTTAGCTCCAACTTATTCCTATTCAATGTGTTGTATTTCTGTTCTTCTTACTGGCGTGGTGGCATCGTCGGGATCTGAACCAACGTCTTGAAACAGAGTATCTGTAAGATAATCACAGGCGACTCACTGAACGAAGTATTACGGTTGTAGGTGTCAAAAACCGGGCCCAACAGAACACGCGAGAGTGTTCGACACAAAAACAACACCCCTGTAAAACACGATAACGTGTTTACTAGTCATAACTTTCCTGTTTAATAATAAATTATTTCAAACAGATCATCCACAATGGCCCACAGCCATCGTGCACCTAAGCAATGGTGTCTAACAAAACATGAAACAATAAGTTCATTCGAAAGCTGGCACACATTTCTCAACATTTCTCGTACCTGGTTTTTACTGGGAGAAACGTACTAAAGACAATCCACTTCGTGGTTTCAGGAATGATGTTGACCGCATTCCTATTGAAAGACGACTGGAAGATCTGTACCAACGGATAATTGCTTTTATCGAAGATAACTTACTCACAAACGAGTCCAGTATTGCCCATCACGGTGATCATGTCGCAGATGAAGAGGTTACACCCTCCCTCGAAAACTTTGCAGTATTGACTTGGTTACAATTACTTCATCCTGCTTTACCAAAGCTTATCAAACAACAATATGGTACTGAGCTCCGTTCACGGATATTAGCCTCTATTCGACCAGAGATCTCCCAGGCTCTTACATCTCTTTTAGATGAAGTTCAAGCAGGTGAGGAGGTTAAGATCCTAAGAGCTTCCTCAACGAACAACCACTTTACTACTCATCAACCCTCATGGCAAGGGCGAGACAGATTATTGCTCGAGTTGACAGTGATGAACACCTCAGTGAGGATTCTAGTGACAAACCAGATGCAGAACCATCAGTAAGTGAAAGTCCATTCATGACAGCCCCATCTGCGAGACGAATACATATCTCTTCTTATTAACCTAGATGTATTTTGTGGCCACCACACGGTTAGGCTTACTCTTGATAGTGGAGCGACCGGCAACATGATTCGAGAATCAACTGCCTTCCGTTTAGGCGCAAAAATCATTAAAAGTACACAGTCTGCCCACCAAGCTGATGTTTTTTCTCCATTGGAAACCATAGGAGAAACAGAGATCACATTCTCTCTCGAGAGACTGGCGTCGTGGCAGGCCATCGGTCTACAGTCTGGTAGGTACTGGGTTCGGATCCCAGTCGAGGCATGGGATTTTTAATCCAGATACCGACTCCAAACCCTGAGTGAGTGTTCCGCAAGGCTCAGTGGGTAGGTGTAAACCACTTGCACCGACCAGTGATCCATAACTGGTTCAACAAAGGCCATGGTTTGTGCTATCCTGCTTGTGGGAAGCGCAAATAAAAGATCCCTTGCTGCCAATCAGAAGAGTAGCCCATGTAGTGGCGACAGCAGGTTTCCTCTCAAAATCTGTGTGGTCCTGAACCATATGTCTGACGCCATATAACCGTAAATAAAATGTGTCGAGTGCGTCGTTAAATAAAACACTTCTTTCTTTCTCTCTCTCGAGAAACATCAGTTTATTTTTAAAGGTCTCGTTATCAAAAGTTTGGACGTTAACATTCTCGCAGATGTGCCATTTATGGAAGTAAATGATGTCTATGATCGCCCTGCAACTAGAACCATCATTCTCGGTGATGGTACATGTGATGGTACATGTTTTCCAGGCCAAAAGATTCTTCGCATTCGGTTTGACACGCTACAGTTTTGCAAGCTCCTTCCATTGCATCAACTATATGGCCTAGTGACTATATTGAGGTACAGGTTCCAGAACCATACAACAGTTCAAGTGAAGAATTTGCTCTAGAACCTCAATGGAATATCATGTGAACAAAGAACATGAAACCGTCCAATGTCTGGCCATTGCCCAGCATAGTTACTAGTGTCTCAGGCTGGATCCGCATTCCGAACCTATCAAACACCCCAGTTACCTTACAGAGAAACGAACATTTCTGCCAGATACGACCAGTGTTTGTTCCTGAAGTCTCTGCGTCGTGTCCACGTAGTCCTGACATTACAATCCGAGAGACACATATTGGTAAAACTTCAGATACGCATTCAGAGAGTGTCACTTTAGATCCAGATAATATCTTGACACCAGCATCCAAACATGACTTCAAAAGTCTGCTTTCTGAATTTGATGACGTATTCAGTCCAAGCATTCCAGGCTACAATGGTGCCATGGGCCCAGAAGATGCAGGCATATCAGTGGAATATGTCAACCCTTCCTTCCTAGTGAACAAGCCAAACGGAGGAACACGCCTTGTAACTGCATTTGCTGATGTTGGCCATTATAGTAAACCCCAACCTTCACTCTTACCAGACATTGATTCTACTCTGAGGAAAATTGCGCAGTGGAGACATATTATTACCACCGATCTTAACAGTGCTTTTTACCAGATACCGTTGTCCAAAGACTCCATGAAGTTCTGCGGTGTTGTAATGCTGTTTAGAGGTGTCAGAGTCTATGCCACATCTGCTATGGGCATGCCAGGATTGGAAACTGCCTTAGAGGAACTTTTGTGTCGCGTTCTCGGTTCATTACTGAAAGAAGGTATTGTTGTGAAAATTGCAGAGGGTCTTTTCTGTGGTGGCAATACAATCAACGAGGTGTTTAAACAACTGGAGGAGCGTTCTTGCTTGTCTACTAAAGGCCAACCTCCATCTCTCTCCTCGCAAGACGGTCATATGTCCGAAGTCCACAACCATCTTAGGATGGACTTGGAATTCAGGTTCACTTTCGGAAAACTCTCACAGGATTGATACACTTGTCAACTGCTCTGTACCACCTACAATCAAGGGTCTTCGATCATTCATTGGTGCTTACAAGGTACTCACCCGTGTTCTACCTGGATGCGCATCAATTCTTTCTCCACTAGATGACATCACTGCAGGCAAAGAGTCCAAGGACAAGATTGAATGGTCAGAAGACAGATTGACAGCATTTTATAGCGCTCGGAAAGAGCTGGCCCACCATAAATCCATAGTGATTCCTAGGCCAGATGATCAGCTATGGATTGTCACCGATGGCTCAACAAAACATCATGGAATTGGTGCTACAATGTACATCACACGCGATGGCAAGCTTCGACTTGCAGGCTTTTTCAGTGCGAAATTGAGAGCTCGTCAGTATACATGGATATCTTGTGAAATTGAGGCACTAGCTATTGCATCCGCCACTAAACACTTTAGTCCATATATTATACAGTCCAAAGCCAACACAGTCATCCTCACAGATAGTAAGCCCTGCGTCCAGGCTTACAAAAAACTAGCCATGGGTGAATTCTCCACGAGCCCACGTACGTTAACATTCCTCTCTACAGCAAGCCGATATCAAGCTGCCATAATGCACTTGGCAGATGCAGCTAATGTTCCGTCCGACTTCAGAAGCCGCAATGCTCCTGCTTGTAGCGAAACTGAATGCCAAATTTGTATTTTCGTCAGACAGTTCGAGAATGCTACTGTTCGCAAAGTGGACATCCAAGATATTCTAAAGGGAGCGGCACAATTACCATTCACCAGCCGAACTGTATGGTTACATATTCAGGAGGAATGTTCTGTACTGAGGCGTACTCACGCTCATTTACGCCATGGTACACGTCCATCCAAGAAGGTTACGAATGTTAAGGATGTCGAGCGTTACTTGAGAGTTGCCTCTATATCCAATAATGGCTTGTTGGTTGTTCGACGGCATGAACCTCTACATCCCACACATTCAAATGGGTCATCCAACCTGTCATGAAATGAAACTGGTTTTCCAGCGCTATTTCTATGCATTGGATTGTGATGATGCCATTACCCTCACTTCCACTAGTTGTCATCATTGTGCATCCTTAACCAAAGTTTCTCAGACGTCATCCAAGAAACTTCATGTCCACCTCCTGAAGTCACTGGATCCACATTTGCAGCTGATGTTATCAAACGTAACCGACAACTGATCTTCGTCCTTCGAGAAACAGTCACCTCATTCACTACAACATGTTGATTGAAAATGAACGTGCTGAATCATTATGTGACGCTTTGATTCGATCATGTGTTGAACTCCGTCCTCTCAGCGGTCCCCTTGCAGTTGTTCGTATTGACCCTGCTCCTGGATTCCAGGCTTTAATAAAGGATAAGCTACTGGAAAAGGAAAGAATTTCTTTAGAATTAGGAAGGATTAAGAATCCAAACAAAAATCCAATGGCGGAAAAAGCTGTTCAAGAGATAGAAGAAGAACTTGTTCGACATGATCCTTATGGTGGAAGCATTTCTTCTCTCACTCTAGCTATTGTTACAGCCAGACTTAATTCACGAATTCGCTCCCGGGGTCTGTCTTCAAGAGAAATGTGGACTCACAGAGACCAGTTCACAAACGACCAAATACCTGTTGATGATCACAAGTTGATCAGTGATCAAAATATGAGCCAACCATGAATTCAGTGAAAAGTTGAAGACACCATCTAGCCTCCAACCCCAGGTTCCTAGTGTTTCGATAGGTGACATGGTATACTTGTGAAATGATCGTCAAAAGACTTGTGGTCGACCACGGTACTTGGTTGTTCACAAGGATGGCACATGGTTAAACATAGCCAAATTTACAGGCAATCAACTGAGGAGTACCTCTTATAGAGTACGTGACAGCGAGCTTCAAAGTTCCCAGTTCCGTCATCAGTGTTAGCAAACCACTTCATACCATTCAGGATTTGCCTGATGATGAAGTCCAAACCTTTCATAACCCACCCAATCCACCACCTGTTCCTGAGCTGTTGTCTGATGTTGATCAATCCTATGATAATGGTGTGTTATTAGAGACAGATCCTACTGTTCCAGATGATGCGTGCAAAACGTCTATAGAGAGCACCCCAAATAACGTTCACCCGATTTGACAGTCCAGACGTCATCGGGTCAAGCCTGGACACCTTGATGACTATGTAACCGATTTTTGGTATAAATAACATTGAATAAGTACAACATAAAAGTACATAACATTTCCTTAGTTTACAGTTAATGTTTAAATTCCTTTAATATTTTGTTGTGTTACTCCAGACCAGACAGTCCGGTTCCATAATACATATGCAAGAACAATATTTTGATTTTCAAAACAGGAGTGGCAGAAGAGAGAAAGAAAAAAGTTGTCACTCCAACATTGGTTCTTTGAACGCTATTTGAGTTGTCAGGTTGTGATCGTGCTATTAGTACGATCATACTAATAAATAGGCCTCTTCCGGTTCCGCAGTTTTTGGCTCCAACTTATTCCTATTCAATGTGTTATATTTCTGTTCTTCTTACTGGCGTATGGGATCTCAGCGAAGTCGATATTGGTGACATGGTTATCATCTAATATGTGGAATCTGTCATTGCAATGGTTTTTCCTAGATTTCTGTCTGGACAAAATGTGAGTAAAATCTAACGAAAAATAAAGGTAGGAGAGCAATTTTTGGTAGTTGTTAACATTTTGGTTCGGACTTTAGATCATAGATGGACATTTGGACAGTTTATGATCACTCTCTCAACCAGAGATAATTTAGTCTATAACGAAAACAGGGAATTGCCAGGTAAGCAAATATTCCCACTCTAATACAACAATAATTCTATGTTTTATGTTAAACATTGATCATTTTCAAGTTCGCCGTTAACAAATATTTAAAATAGTAACCACTAATACACACACTACAGGAAGAAACCTGTTGGCATGTACATATTTAATTGCAACATTATTGAAAGGGGGTGCTGTCGGTTTCATCAAATGAAGAAACAGAAAAGTTGTACAGATCCTTGGCAGCAGAAATCAAGAAATTTACAATTGAAATCACAGCCAGCTTTTGCTTTTCTCCAGAAACCTGGTGGCATAAAGGCATCATCATCAGTTATACAGAGCCACCTTCAGGGGACATTTTGTTCAATATCGCGTCACAAGTTTCTGAGATCGCTACACAATTTGAAAACATTGAACAGTAGTAGCTAGTCAATTTTCAACTGACTAGAAATATCGCTAATCAAGGTTTTAAAAATAAAATGTTCCCTGACCTTTAGGCAGTTTGCGGAGTAGTTCATTGACTGAAACAAAGTGTAAAATGGTTTAGTTGTTTCAACACTAACCCCAGTCATTTCACTGCTAGTCTTCAGTATTACCAAATACAGGGCTTCTAGAATTTTTATAAAATCCACAAGCCATGGGATCAGTGATTTAAAAAAATTACTAGCCACTATTAAAAATTCACTAGCCACACTTTACTTTAAGTGTATACAATTTTACTAAATAATAGTAATAATCAGATATGTCACCTAAAGAGGGAGATAGAGCTTAAAAACACTAACACTTGGGGGGGTTAGGGGTGAGCTCAGGATATTCATATTCACAAATTAGACTTAACTGCAACATTTGAACCAAAAAAAATCACTAACCGTCGGGCATGACAGTAGTAGTTATTTACTAGCCCAACATTGAATATCACTACCGTATATCTTCGCCTGTAAGTCGATCTCGGCTATAAGTCGAGTCCCTAATTTCAAGCCATGAAAACCAATTTTTTTATTGACCCGTTTATAAGTCGACCCATGAAAAACAACTTATAAATATTGAAGTATTTCTTACTTTCAGCACATGAGAACAATAATGTACAATATTTGAACAAAAGAAAATTATTTTACAAACTTCGGTTTTAACGTTTTGTACATCGTAATAATATTCCAATCAAACTACATAGCATCAAAACGAAATATTCCCTTAGTAGATAATGAAAGCTGTTTGACTGTTACCGTATGGCACTGTACAGCATGGTTTTGTGCACTGACAACAACTTTATTTATAAACACTGACAACAGATCACAACGATAAAACTGAAAGTACATGTATCATCGGTTAATCACATGTTTTGCCGCCATATTAATACATGTAAGGAGGATAACTCTGGAAAGTACACAATACAATACAATACAATAACTTTATTTCCATGTTCATATATGTATAATAAAAACATAGTCTGGTTGACCAGCAAAAATAAAGTACATAAAATTAAACGCTAACATCAGAACAAAACAAAACTAAACTACAACTCTTGTTTAATAAAGTACATGTAGTGTAACAGGTTCTATTGTCTTTTGTCTGTTCTTCGATATTTGGTTAATTAAAATAAATAAATATTATTAAGTGGCAGGGGGTCTAGTTAGAAGGCTAGTTCATGCTGTGTCCAAATCTGAGCAGAGTTGTGCGATTGTAATGAGTTGTGTTTTAGGGCATTTGATGATAAAAAAGGTTTTTGTACCAAATGATGTGTGTCCCTATTGGTCTAGTGAACTGCAGAGATCAGTCTTAAGTTATTTTAAGGGAAGGCTCAGTAATATTCATGACGTTAATCACCGACAAGACATTGTTTGAACAACCATTAATGACAGTGAGCAGATTTCAAAATAAACTCAGGCAACAGGTAGTTAGTATTGTTTACATTTTAGCTATTAGTGATGACTGTTATTTTAACTAAGTGGACTGTTGTCTTGGCATGTGAGCGACATCGCACGCCTTTTCGCATAACCAAAACCGTTCTAATGCCCAAAAAACCAAATGGTTATAAAAAATAAATGTGTCAAATTAACATATTTGAGTATAAATACAGGGCATACTTCAACAATAAAACTTGTAAAATAATCCCCAAAACGGTAATATTTTTGGGTGAAATTTTTTTACCCTCTTATAAGTCGACCCCCCAAGTTATAAAATAATTTTTGGGTGAAAAAAAAATCGACTTATAGGCGAAGATATACGGTAGCCATGGGAGTGGGGCTACCATGATCTAGAAGCCCTGAAATATTTGATATCCAACAGCCGATGATTAATCATTGTGCTCTAGTAGTGTCGTTAAAACAAAACAAACTTTCACTACCAACCTTTCCTGCTGAAGCCACCTCCATCCTAGTTTTGGGGTGACACCTTCATATATGAAAATGGTTGTATATTATATTAATATGCAGCAAGGTAATAGAAATTGGTTTTTAGTTTCATTTTTTAAGAATAAAATGCTAAAAGATTATACCTGGCATGAAGAAATTTAACTGTTTGGGAAATTAAAAAAATTTACAGATTAATAAATGTATATAACATTTCCACCCAATCAGTGCATCAGTTCACGACCGAATTACAGTAAGTTCATTTATTTAAAGAGTTTTAGTTTTGTTATATTTTTTTGGTTAATTGTAATTTATATGTAGCCACAAATTCTGATGCTAAATGCACCAGGTTGCTAACAATTTGTGGAATCCAGCTTCAACCCTATCATCCTATGTACTGATACACTGTCAGGCCTTTACGGAGGTGCACAAAGTACTCGCCACTCGGCAAATGCTAGTAAAAATTCTGACGAACAAGTTAAAAAATGCAAATATCGGTCCGACATGCGATCTATCTTTTTTGTTTTACTAATTTAAAAAAAATGTATTATGTTGTTGTTTTATATAGAATCTGTGACTTCGCATTAGTCGTGCCAGAATTCCAAACCATTCAAACACATGGTTCAGAATAATGACGAAGTACACTAGAATACATGTTCCGCATTGACAACAGACGACTTCGGTTTTCATTTGAAGAGAAGACCGTGTATATAATAATATTGTTAAACAATAAAATTTATATTGTTCTATAGGCAGACAGACTAGTAGAAATTATAGCGGGCTAGCACATTTTTGTTGATTTTTTTCTGATTCAGAAATATTTTCCATTTCTGTGCCCCTGACTTCAGATTTCAGTATTTTGGAACAAGGTCTTTTTAGTGTTAACAGTTATGTTAATATTAGCTGGTAAAGAGTTGTATATATTCAGAAATGCATTTCAAGGCAGTCCTCTACTGGTCCAACTGGAGAGGACTATAGGTTTCATCTCCCTCCGTCTGTCCCACATATAGTATTCCGGATGATTTTTTACACAATGCCTTGAGATACTGAGCTGAAATTTTGTGTATTGCTTTATCATGTACCGTTACAGATCAAGTTGGACCTTCACAGCAATTTACCCATTTTTCAGCTTTTAATGTAGGAGATACAAACATTTGTTTTCCAGACTTCTTTTTTTGTGTGTGTACAATGCCTGAAAATATCAAAATTAAATTTTCTATTTTGCTTTATCATATACTGTTACAGATGAAGCTTATCTTTCATGGCATTTTACCCACTGTTGACAGTTATGACCCTTGAACATAGGAGATATGAACATTTGTTGGGCCTGGTAGGAGACATGTATTGCTTTAGCAGTTCTCTCAGAATGCTTGTTTTAATAATCTAATTATAGCTTAATACTCCATTAGTCTTGAGGTGAAATGTTTCGATAGTGTAGTAGAGTTATGGTATAATAGTGTAAAATGTGATACTGACATGCCACTTTGCACGCAGTTAGGATATCATGTGTAGAGTAAAACTTAATATAGGACCAGCCTGGCAGTAACCCCTATTGGCAAGGTGACGTCACAATTCAAAATGGCCACCAATTAACTATTTCTCTCTGTATCATATTTAAAAGTGTAGGATATGAAATGACATATTTCAGACAATATTATTACTATTTATGTGTTGCTATTACAGTCAAATCCCCTTATTTGCATACCCACAGTGCAGCTCGATCATATGCAATTAACCAGGTTACGTAGTCGATTAACTGATAGTATCGACTTTTGTTTTGTACAAAACTACAAAAAAGCATGGCAGACAATCTAGCACAGTGTGGTACTTCATACCATAACTATTATAGTTAACACATGCAGTTGAATATAAATAAATGTAAAAGGAAATAATAATAATTAAAAAATAAAAATTATAATAAGTAGGCCTATATATTAATCATTATTTTTGAAAAAAATATGAATATGTTGAACAATAAAAGAAGCATGTTTAATCACAAATACTGTATATATAATAGCTCAATGGGTACTTGTAAAGCCTAAATATCAATGAAATCATTCACTTTTTAGATAAGTATGAAAATTTTCTATTGCTTAGTGGTGTCTATTTAAAAACAGATATTAATATTTTCCCCTGTGATGGTTATTTTGAATTTCAAAATGGCTGCCACCCGTTACAATTTGTACTGAGAATCTTGGATTCTAAGGCACGTAGAACCATGATTCCAAAACCTTTTCTCATGAGCTGTGAATCAACCAGTAGGTAATATGTTTGCCATATTGGATTTTATATTTTAATGATGACCGCCATATGTAAACATTTTCAATAAAACAGATACGTCTGTAGTTCCAAAGCCTATATACATATTCTACAAACTATAAATCTGCTAATGCATGTAAATATTTGTATACATATTTACCAACATAAAATTACAATAAAGCAAAATTAAAGATGCATCATGTTGAAATTATATTATATTTTTTAAGGTGTTGAAAGTATTTATAACAAGATGCCAAAGTATTTCATATTGAGGTTTATGTATACTGTAAAATCGTGTTTGTTTGTGGTGGTCACACAATGAAAATATAATACACCTATTCATATAATATGAACTTGTGTGTGTGTGTGTGTGTGTGTGTGTGTGTGTGTGTGTGTGTGTGTGTGTGTGTGTGTGTGTGTGTGTGTGTGTGTGTTTAGAAACATCATGAAAGTTTAAACCAACTAAATTAAAGGATTTCACAGTAGTTTATTAAAGGACCTCATCTGAATCATCTTTCTATTACAAACGTGTATGTGCATTTGACTAAAGTTGCTGGACCAGTAGGACTACATACTAGAGCTTATGCCTTTGGACTCCATAAATCAGTGTCTCTTACTACTACACTTAACAGCACACAACTATTGGCAAAAGTGTCATATGACAATTTGGTGACAAGAAATGAATTACTGATTTGTTTGAAACCGATAATCATCAGTTATATGTGTAGTCAGTACACAATACTGAAAATAATAATTTATTTGCCTTGTACCCTAGTACTGCACTTGATATTGTTACATAGGGAATTAGGTAGGCAGAAGCTGCGGTGCTTCTTTTGTGGCTTAATGACCTAGTAGATGTTAGTCAATGTCCTCATTAAGAAGTGTATTGGGTTTAACATAGTTACTTGTACATATTGAAGAATAATTTTAAAATAAATTTGATTGGTTGATTCTAATCAGTATTTCAAAAAGGTTTCTGAAATTAAAGGGTATGAATCATCTGGAACAAGCCCTTTCAATAATTAATTCTAAAGTTGCATTTATACAACATTCAGAAAATATATTATTGTCATCCATTTATTAAAGCAAACACAAAAGTGCCCAGAAAATGGTGAAAATGCCACACTTGTTTGTAGTCTAGATTCTTCCATGCCTTGACAAATATCTAGGGCAAACACTACATTTATATACATTACATTCTGTATTTGTATTGGCAGGTATTGTCTGGCGATGCAGTGGTGATTCGTGGCCAGCCAAAAGGTGGACCTCCTCCAGAACGAACAGTCTGCTTCTCCAATATCCAGGCCCCTAAAGTAGCACGGCGAGCCAATCCTAATGTCGAAGGATCCGCAGAAACTAGAGATGAGGTCATTACAAATATTATACTGTAATTCAGGGACTGAACACGATATGAAATTATCACGAACCAACTATCTCAGTCAAAATCGCGACATAATATTACCACAAGTTGATTAGATTCTCTGTTAAAATATAGTAGATACACTATGTTTGTTTGGCTAGGAGAAAAACAAGATGATTACATTTTCAGTCGAAGTTGACCTCATTTTTAACATATCTTTTGTCTAGGTCGACTCCTCTACATTTATTGATGATTAATAACTTATACATGTTTTGTTTTACTTTGTTTAGTTTTGAGGATGTGCCTAAATTATGCATTTATTATGATTCTTTGTAGCCATTTGCATGGGAAGCCAGAGAACTTTTGAGGAAAAAGCTGATTGGTCGAGAGGTTGTTTTCACAGTTGAATATAAAGCTCCTGGCACTGGCAGGGAATATGGCTGTGTCTACTTGGGCAAAGGTAACAATATTTTAAGGTATACAGGCTTGTGAAAATAAGTTGACAAATGGTTCAGTTCATTATACATTTGATGTCTTCATATGTGCTACTGTTGGAAATAAATGTAGACATCATTATGTTGAACTACATTGTGGAGAGGAACTGAGTACAGCAAACCACTTTGGGTTAGCGGTCTTCTATGAATATAATCAACAACTGGCAAATAGATTTTTAGGTTTTTTTTAAACAAATGCCTATGGTTAATTTAATTTGATATTGGAAGAAGATACTTCTGTATCAACATTCACAGGTTGCTTTGTTTTGACATTTCTTGCCTTTAATTTATTTGAATGTGTGAATATGTATGTGAATTTTATGAAATGAAACATATTTTCAGACATGAGTGGTGAGAACATGACTGAGATGATGATCAACACCGGCTTGGTGGAAGTGCGGCGCGGGGGACTCAAGACCGACGAGTGAGTAGGGGGAACAGTTTCGCTTGTCTGCCTTCCTACTAGAGTCATTTATTAATGACAGTTAAATTCAAGTTTACTATGTTTCTAAATTTTACATTGCATACCCATGGTTAACAGATATATCAGTAATTGTTATAACAGTCAATTTAAACCACTTGCTAAAACTATATTAGCTGCAATATACTTAAATTATGTGACACATTTTAAAAATAGTTTTGTTCAGCCTTTTGTCTATCTGAATCATACGAACCTGCCATTCACAATGTAATTTTAAAAAATATATTTGTATGTTTTATAAGCAGTGTTAATATCTTGTGTTTTTAGCCCAGGTCAGCAAAAACTGGTTCAGCTTGAAGAAGCAGCAAAGACTGCTGGGAAAGGCAAATGGGCGAGTGATGTCAATGTTAACGATCACATCAGAGATAATAAATGGACGCTAGAAAATCCACGCAACTTTGTTGATTCACATCATAACAAGCCACTTAATGGTAAACCTTCTTTAATATGCTTTGGTTTACTTTGTATTTGCAAGTATTAAGCTCGACAACAAGACATTCTGGCACCATTAGATTGGCTTTGTACACCATGAATATAACATGTCTTACAGTACTGTTCTTACATGTTATATTTGATGGATGATACAGTGTTTTTTACATTTTATCTTTTAAGACTTGAACTTAATATGCTAAATTTATGAATTTTAGATGAACATGTGGGTCATTCAATATCTAATTTGCATGTTAGGATTCTTGACTGTTGTTTAAAAGTCTTTGTTTCAAAAAAGGAAATTTGTTAAAAATGTTCACTCTTGCTTTTGCTTAGATCTAGATGGGGAACAGTGCAAATACAATTATTTCTCAGTAGTGTTCCACAATTCTCTTTACGACATTAAAGATTCCCGGTCTTTTGGGGTTTTTTTTGTCTCACCCTTACGAAGTAAAAAGGTAAGATATGGTATGACTTTTCTGGCAACAGCAGTGGCAACGGTGTCAACTTTTGCTCATTGTTAAAAGTTTTGTGTTTAGCTCCATTTCTAATAAACTGTAAGTCCTACCTCATTGAAACTTGATTTATAGTTTCATCTATGAATGATCATCTCAATGCATGTTTAAAAAGGTGAAATAAATTAAAATGTTAATTTAATTTTCCGTAAAGTTTAATTGTTACGGTTTGGGTTGGGTTTTTTAAACATGGTTTGAGAAGAACATCTGTAGATGCAATTATTAGTGACACTGAATAAATTTATGGCAGAGGGGTATTTAAATCTTTAGAATTGTTGTTTGAAATACTGAGAAACTGTCCATACTTCCAGCTGTAATTGAGCACGTTCGTGACGGGTGCACAGTGAGAGCCTTCATACTGCCAAGTTTTCATTACGTCACAGTGATGATATCGGGCATAAAGGTAAGGCTTTATAGATAGTAATCATCTTTGACAGCTTCTTTATTCAGCAGATATCACTGTGTCTTGTACACTTTCAAGCTGGCAATATATCCACATGCATACCAGGCTTCAAACTCTTACTTGATAAATCGGACTTGAAGTTCAATTTTCAAAATATATTTCCACAAGGTCTTCAAGGAACATTTTGTGTTTAATGTTTTAAAATTGTGTTACGATGTCTGAAACTTGCGTCACAAATCATAACACAATACTGAACAAAATAGACGTAAATATTTTAATATAAATCCACAGTATTTTTTTGTCGATCTTGATAGTTTTGTGTTCTTTAAAAATGACAAATTCTTTGAAATGTTTTGAAATTTTATTGGTACCTCGATGTAATACTGTATAACCAGAAATTTTTGAGGATTTTTATTTTCGTGGGTTTCTAGGGTAAGTAGTCAGCATCGAAAATATAAATCCTTAAAAATATTTGAAAACATCAACAAATTCTAACGAAAATATTTATTGTGAAAACCATAACACACTGACAATTTACCGGAACATTTTATTTCCTGTCATGCGCAGTCCACCGGATACGACGAGAATAGTATAGTCAAAACAAGTTAGAATTTTTAAAAAGTTATTGCGTGAATCTCATTGTTTGTAGAATATAATGAAATATGTTTAAATTTCGTATATTGTTTTTGTCAATGTCCGCCCGCACTGCATCAGAGATTCTGGGGTGGATGAATGCAGATTTCCACATTTCCTGGCGTATTTTTAATTCTATTATTCTGCCATAACTTTCATAATCCACCTTGGATAAATTCGTTTTATCGCCGAAGTACGCATTTCGATCTTGATGTCCGTTACAACTTGGTCGTCTTTCACAGCCAGGGAAACCTGCTTTGAATACCATGTGGTAAAATTAGACTTCATGGCGTCCTTAAGTGGTTTGTTCACACATACGTCGTAATTGGCTTTACACAAAATCAAAGACTGATCAGTTGGCTGTCGAATAGCATACCGGGAATCACAGTGGCCAATTAGACTACAGGTGACTGTTCTATTGTTTAACTTTACACGTCGGTGATATCGAACAACTGGCAGCTGAGGTGAAACTTTAATCAACAATAGCAAGTATTCTCGCAACTAGACTTGCTAAAACTCGAAAATAAAATCACTTTCAATTTAGATTTGGCAAACAACGAAAATAAGAAACCTTGAAATGTTTTTATACCCCAAACCACGAAAAATTAAGACCACGAAAATTTCCGGTTATATGGTAATAAGATAAAACATACAAATACCCTCCTCCCTCCTTCCAAAACACAATTTCAGTTTCATTTTCAAAACTTACATGTACATATTGATAAAATGTTTTTTTTAAAACCTGCATTACATTCTTAGTAGGTTCATTCTTTTATTTTGTAAAATTTTTTTTATCTCTTGATCATATTCATTGATGAATAAATAATTTGTTGTTTTCATGTTGGTGTCTGTCTGTTTACATACTTCTGAAGCTATTAAAAAGCATTGTTTTGTTCACATGTTTTTCTTTTGTTTTCAGTGTCCAATGTTTAAGCAGGATGACGAAGGCAAGCAAGTAGCAGAGCCATTTGCTGAAGAGGCTAAATTCTTTACAGAGTCTCGCCTGCTACAGAGAGACGTGAAGATCATTCTGGAGGGCGTGTCCAACCAGAATCTGCTGGGAACAGTGATACACCCTGTTAGTTTTACTGTTACTTTGGTTTTCACTGTATACACCCTGTTAGTTGAACTGTTACATTGGTTTTCACTGTATACACCCCATTAGTTGCACTGTTACATTGGGTTTTACTGTATACACCCCATTAGTTGTACTGTTACATTGGGTTTTACTGTATACACCCTGTTAGTTGTACTGTTACATTGGGTTTTACTGTACACACCCTATTAGTTGCACTGTTACATTGGTTATCACTGTATACACCCCGTTAGTTGCACTGTTACATTGGTTATCACTGTATACACCCCATTAGTTGTACTGTTACGTTGGTTTTCACTGTATACACCCTGTTAGTTGTACTGTTACGTTGGTTTTCACTGTATACACCCTGTTAGTTGCACTGTTACGTTGGTTTTCACTGTATACACCCCGTTAGTTGCACTGTTACATTGGTTATCACTGTATACACCCAGTTAGTTGCACTGTTACTTTGATTTTCACTGTATACACCCCGTTAGTTGTACTTTTACATTGGTTTTCACTGTATACACCCCGTTAGGTGTACTATTACATTGGTTTTCACTGTATACACCCCGTTAGTTGTACTGTTACATTGGTTTTCACTGTATACACCCTGTTAGTTGTACTGTTACGTTGGTTTTCACTGTATACACCCCGTTAGTTGTACTGTTACGTTAGTTTTCACTGTATACACCCCGTTAGTTGCACTGTTATATTGGGTTTCACTGTATACACCCCGTTAGTTGCACTGTTATATTGGGTTTCACTGTATACACCCCGTTAGTTGCACTGTTATATTGGGTTTCATTGTTCTCAGCTTTCTGTCGGTCTCAGTTTACAATTAGATCTCAAACTTGTTCATTTAACCAAAGATTGTTTTCAGTTGTTTCCATTTTTTGGTATTTCTGTTGCTGCTTAACAGGTTTAACTTAGTACTATATCTTTTAGTTATTCATTACAATTGGTTACCTTAAAACAAGCTTCAACAAGTACATGTTTTTGAAAGTAATGTTCTTTTCATCATATTGTATTTCAGAACGGTAATATACGTATACTATTTCATAACTCTAATATAATATGTATAATATTTCAGAACGGTAACATAGGAGAGCTGCTGTTGAAGGAAGGTTTCGCTCGGTGTGTTGACTGGAGTATGGGGGTCGTCTCACAAGGGCCAGAAAAACTAAGAGCAGCAGAAAAGTGAGTTTATTATTATATCCAGTTTTAGAGAATTATAATCTAGAATTGAAACTTGGAGAAATGTGACCTACTTTAACAGAAATGTACAATCCACTGAGGTTATTAATTTTACCAACTCATAGATGTACAGTTCACTGGGGTTATCAATTTTACCAACTTATAGATGTACAATTCACTGAGGTTATCAATTTTACCAACTCATAGATGTACAATTCACTGAGGTTATCAATTTTACTAACTCATAGATGTATAATTCAATGAGGTTATCAATTTTACCGACTCCTTATACATGTTGCACAATGTTTACAGCATACATTTATGATACATTAAAGTATTAGTTTATAACAGTAAAGCAAAGTTGCTGTAAGACAGTGATGACCACTGATTTTTAATGTTGACAGAATGGCCAAAGAGAAGAAACTGAGGATCTGGAAAGACTACAAACCATCGGCTTCAACTATCGACCACAAGGACAAAAATTACAGTGGAAAGGTACTTGATTATTTGTATAACTTGCCAGATTATTGTTATTTATCTGTCGCAACAGAAGGGGCAGGACGTAGCCCAGTGGTAAAATGTTTGTTTGATGTGTGGTCGGTCTAGGGTCAAACCCCGTCAGTGGACTCATTGGGTTATTTCTTGTTCCAGCCAGTGCTCCACAACTGGTGTAACAAAGGCCATGGTATGTACTATTCTGTCTGTGGAATGGTGCATATAAAAGATCCCTTGCTGCTAATCGAAAAGAGTAGCCCATGAAGTGGCGACAGCAGGTTTCCTCTTAGTATCTGTGTGGTCCTTAACCATATGTCTGATGCCATATAACCCTAAATAAAATGTGTTGAGTGCATCGTTAAATAAAACCCTTCCTTCCTTCCTGTCAGTCTAGAATGTTTGCTCTGTGTTTATCTAACATAAAAGTTTAATGACTAGTCTGCTTTGCTGAATTTATCTTCAGTGTTATCTGTTTAATTACTTAGTCATCTGTTCGATTATAGCTGCAAGTATATTCTGTCCATGGAACTCGAGTTGAGATATATTTTGAATATAAATAATATTGATTGTGTACATGCACATCTTACTGTGTATGTTGAAGAATGTGTATTACATCATTACAGTAAACATGTAATTGTAATTGTGAACCTGTCTTTATTTTCCATTACAGGTAATTGAGGTTGTCAATGGCGATGCCCTTGTTGTCAGATTGGGAGAAAATTCATTCAAAAAGATTTTTCTAGCAAGTATACGACCACCACGGTATGTCCGTTTATATTTTGTCTTAGAAAATTTTATCAAAGTATAAAATCATTTCCAAAACTAAAATACTTATGTTAATGAATGAATGCTTAGTAATACTCCAGTGCACTGTTTTATCTTAATTTATTGATGGTCAGACATTTGTAAAATGAACACATTATTTAAAGAGAGACAAAACATGTTGCTGCAAAAGACTTCTTTTTTTGTTAAATTAACATTGATAAAATACATTGTAATTTGGCTTAGTCTTCTACCATATGTCTATGGTTAAAACTGCATAGTCTTTAAGTTTTATAGTAGAACAATACATGATGGTTTGCAGATTCTCCTTTAATGAGTTTTTCTTTCAGAATATCTCAAGAATCTGGTGACAGTGCCCCAACACGAGATGCAAACAAGCGAATTCGACCACTGTATGACATTCCTTATATGTATGAAGCTCGTGAATTTCTAAGGAAAAAACTAATTGGCAAGAAGGTATATGTTTGTTGCAAGAGTATTAACAAATCTGGTGGATAACATTATTAGGATATTCAATATTTTAAAGGAAAATGTTAAACAAATATTTGTGGAGGACTGAAACACATTTTATCTGAGGACCAATGCTAAGGAAAGGCAATAATAACAATACTCTGGACTCGATGTTTTAAGACCAAATTCACTAAACTTGAGATTGCAGTTTTGCAGTGCAGTACAAAACTACTTGAAAGGACGATTCTGTGTTGCTTAACAAAGCTTTGAATTAGGCCCCAGGCTTGTAAGTTGAATAATTTAAAATATTGTAATCCTTGTGCATTCATAGCATTTTACTAGAGGGTAAAAAAGTAAAGTTTGTTTTATTTAACGATGCCACTAGAGCACATTGATTTTTTATCTTATCATCGGCTATTGGACGTCAAACATATGGTCATTCTGACACTGTTTTTAAGAGGAAACCCGCTGTCATACTGGAGGTTGATACTAGTACATTTACTGTCACTTGCACATAAGTAAAAAGGTTGTATTTTTCTGACTAGATGTGATGAGCAATGTGGTTTGCTTGTTGATTTTTATTAAATCATTACTTTACTAATTAGACAGACAAAGTACATATCTGTAGTGATTTCTAACTTTACATATGAGTTTTATAATAATCATGTGATTTGTTTTATAATAATCATGTGATTTTTTTTATAATAATCATGTGATTTGTAGGTAACAGTTGAAGTTGACTACGTTCAGCCACCCAACCAGGGATTTTTTTTATAATAATCATGTGATTTGTAGGTAACAGTTGAAGTTGACTACGTTCAGCCACCCAACCAGGGATTTGTTTTATAATAATCATGTGATTTGTAGGTAACAGTTGAAGTTGACTACGTTCAGCCACCCAACCAGGGATTTCCCGAGAAGACCTGTTGTACAGTTACCATAGGAGGCATGTAAGTATTTTGTAATGTGTTGCTTTCTAAACCTCAAGTGTAATAATTATTCTTATTACTATACAATTGAAAAATTATTTTGGATTTTGGATTTTCATTTTTATATCAAACGTCTTCCACTGATGGGTAATGAAATTTCAATGTAAAGCTATTAATAACCAGAAGTATAGAATTGTTTTAAAGACCAATTTTGATGCAAACTTAGATTCTAGTGATATTGTTTTGTTACAGAAATATATTCTAGTGTTACATTGTGGTGCAGCATATTGGAGTAAGTCGGTATGTCTTAACTGATTTTATTAAACACCCTAGGTGTGTTGATCAATAAATATTTTGTGCTTGCAGTGTATGTACCATTCAAATCTTGGGTATGTACAGTAAACTAAATTACTAAAACATTCTTCACTGCCTAACAGCAATGTAGCAGAGGCCCTCGTCAGTAAAGGCCTGGCTTCATTTCACCTGTGTGTGATAGTGTTATAGCTTTATTACTGGTAAATATTAACATGGGACAAGTAAACGTTAAGAACCGTTTATTACTGGTAAATATTAACTAGGCTTCAGGTGCTTCATTTCACCTGTGTGTGATAGTGTTATAGCTTTATTCAACTGGTAAAGCTGTATTAACACGGTAGGTGCTTCATTTCACCTGTGTGTGATAGTGTTATAGCTGTTTATTACTGGTAAATATTAACACTAGGTGCTTCATTTCACCTGTGTGTGATAGTGTTATAGCTTTATTACTGGTAAATATTAACACTAGGTGCTTCATTTCACCTGTGTGTGATAGTGTTATAGCTTTATTACTGGTAAATATTAACACTAGGTGCTTCATTTCACCTGTGTGTGATAGTGTTATAGCTTTATTACTGGTAAATATTAACACTAGGTGCTTCATTTCACCTGTGTGTGATAGTGTTATAGCTTTATTACTGGTAAATATTAACACTAGGTGCTTCATTTCACCTGTGTGTGATAGTGTTATAGCTTTATTACTGGTAAATATTAACACTAGGTGCTTCATTTCACCTGTGTGTGATAGTGTTATAGCTTTATTACACTAGGGTAACCTGTGTGTGATAGTGTTTTAGCTTTATTACCGGTTATTAACACTAGGTGCTTCATTTCACCTGTGTGTGATAGTGTTATAGCTTTATTACCGGTAAATATTAACACTAGGTGCTTCATTTCACCTGTGTGTGATAGTGTTATAGCTTTATTACTGGTAAATATTAACACTAGGTGCTTCATTTCACCTGTGTGTGATAGTGTTATAGCTTTATTACCTGGTAAATATTAACACTAGGTGCTTCATTTCACCTGTGTGTGATAGTGTTATAGCTTTATTACCTGTGGTAAATATTAACACTAGGTGCTTCATTTCACCTGTGTGTGATAGTGTTATAGCTTTATTACTGGTAAATATTAACACTAGGTGCTTCATTTCACCTGTGTGTGATAGTGTTATAGCTTTATTACTGGTAAATATTAACACTAGGTGCTTCATTTCACCTGTGTGTGATAGTGTTATAGCTTTATTACTGGTAAATATTAACACTAGGTGCTTCATTTCACCTGTGTGTGATATATTATAGCTTTAGGTGGTAAATATTAACACTAGGTGCTTCATTTCACCTGTGTGTGATAGTGTTATAGCTTTATTACTGGTAAATATTAACACTAGGTGCTTCATTTCACCTGTGTGTGATAGTGTTATAGCTTTATTACTGGTAAATATTAACACTAGGTGCTTCATTTCACCTGTGTGTGATAGTGTTATAGCTTTATTACTGGTAAATATTAACACTAGGTGCTTCATTTCACCTGTGTGTGATAGTGTTATAGCTTTATTACTGGTAAATATTAACACTAGGTGCTTCATTTCACCTGTGTGTGATAGTGTTATAGCTTTATTACTGGTAAATATTAACACTAGGTGCTTCATTTCACCTGTGTGTGATAGTGTTATAGCTTTATTACTGGTAAATATTAACACTAGGTGCTTCATTTCACCTGTGTGTGATAGTGTTATAGCTTTATTACTGGTAAATATTAACACTAGGTGCTTCATTTCACCTGTGTGTGATAGTGTTATAGCTTTATTACTGGTAAATATTAACACTAGGTGCTTCATTTCACCTGTGTGTGATAGTGTTATAGCTTTATTACTGGTTATTACTAGGTGCTTCATTTATTACTGGTAAATATTAACACTAGGTGCTTCATTTCACCTGTGTGTGATAGTGTTATAGCTTTATTACTGGTAAATATTAACACTAGGTGCTTCATTTCACCTGTGTGTGATAGTGTTATAGCTTTATTACTGGTAAATATTAACACTAGGTGCTTCATTTCACCTGTGTGTGATAGTGTTATAGCTTTATTACTGGTAAATATTAACACTAGGTGCTTCATTTCACCTGTGTGTGATAGTGTTATAGCTTTATTACTGGTAAATATTAACACTAGGTGCTTCATTTCACCTGTGTGTGATAGTGTTATAGCTTTATTACTGGTAAATATTAACACTAGGTGCTTCATTTCACCTGTGTGTGATAGTGTTATAGCTTTATTACTGGTAAATATTAACACTAGGTGCTTCATTTCACCTGTGTGTGATAGTGTTATAGCTTTATTACTGGTAAATATTAACACTAGGTGCTTCATTTCACCTGTGTGTGATAGTGTTATAGCTTTATTACTGGTAAATATTAACACTAGGTGCTTCATTTCACCTGTGTGTGATAGTGTTATAGCTTTATTACTGGTAAATATTAACACTAGGTGCTTCATTTCACCTGTGTGTGATAGTGTTATAGCTTTATTACTGGTAAATATTAACACTAGGTGCTTCATTTCACCTGTGTGTGATAGTGTTATAGCTTTATTACTGGTAAATATTAACACTAGGTGCTTCATTTCACCTGTGTGTGATAGTGTTATAGCTTTATTACTGGTAAATATTAACACTAGGTGCTTCATTTCACCTGTGTGTGATAGTGTTATAGCTTTATTACTGGTAAATATTAACACTAGGTGCTTCATTTCACCTGTGTGTGATAGTGTTATAGCTTTATTACTGGTAAATATTAACACTAGGTGCTTCATTTCACCTGTGTGTGATAGTGTTATAGCTTTATTACTGGTAAATATTAACACTAGGTGCTTCATTTCACCTGTGTGTGATAGTGTTATAGCTTTATTACTGGTAAATATTAACACTAGGTGCTTCATTTCACCTGTGTGTGATAGTGTTATAGCTTTATTACTGGTAAATATTAACACTAGGTGCTTCATTTCACCTGTGTGTGATAGTGTTATAGCTTTATTACTGGTAAATATTAACACTAGGTGCTTCATTTCACCTGTGTGTGATAGTGTTATAGCTTTATTACCTGTGTGTGATAGTGTTATGCTTTATTACTGGTAAATATTAACACTAGGTGCTTCATTTCACCTGTGTGTGATAGTGTTTTAGCTTTATTACTGGTAAATATTAACACTAGGTGCTTCATTTCACCTGTGTGTGATAGTGTTATAGCTTTATTACTGGTAAATATTAACACTAGGTGCTTCATTTCACCTGTGTGTGATAGTGTTATAGCTTTATTACTGGTAAATATTAACACTAGGTGCTTCATTTCACCTGTGTGTGATAGTGTTATAGCTTTATTACTGGTAAATATTAACACTAGGTGCTTCATTTCACCTGTGTGTGATAGTGTTATAGCTTTATTACTGGTAAATATTAACACTAGGTGCTTCATTTCACCTGTGTGTGATAGTGTTATAGCTTTATTACTGGTAAATATTAACACTAGGTGCTTCATTTCACCTGTGTGTGATAGTGTTATAGCTTTATTACTGGTAAATATTAACACTAGGTGCTTCATTTCACCTGTGTGTGATAGTGTTATAGCTTTATTACCGGTAAATATTAACACTAGGTGCTTCATTTCACCTGTGTGTGATAGTGTTATAGCTTTATTACTGGTAAATATTAACACTAGGTGCTTCATTTCACCTGTGTGTGATAGTGTTATAGCTTTATTACTGGTAAATATTAACACTAGGTGCTTCATTTCACCTGTGTGTGATAGTGTTATAGCTTTATTACTGGTAAATATTAACACTAGGTGCTTCATTTCACCTGTGTGTGATAGTGTTATAGCTTTATTACTGGTAAATATTAACACTAGGTGCTTCATTTCACCTGTGTGTGATAGTGTTATAGCTTTATTACTGGTAAATATTAACACTAGGTGCTTCATTTCACCTGTGTGTGATAGTGTTATAGCTTTATTACTGGTAAATATTAACACTAGGTGCTTCATTTCACCTGTGTGTGATAGTGTTATAGCTTTATTACTGGTAAATATTAACACTAGGTGCTTCATTTCACCTGTGTGTGATAGTGTTATAGCTTTATTACTGGTAAATATTAACACTAGGTGCTTCATTTCACCTGTGTGTGATAGTGTTATAGCTTTATTACTAGGTGTTCATTTAGCTGTGTGTTAGTGTTTAGCTTTATTACTGGTAAATATTAACACTAGGTGCTTCTAGGTGCTTCGGTATTTCACCTGTGTGTGATAGTGTTATAGCTTTATTACTGGTAAATATTAACACTAGGTGCTTCATTTCACCTGTGTGTGATAGTGTTATAGCTTTATTACTGGTAAATATTAACACTAGGTGCTTCATTTCACCTGTGTGTGATAGTGTTATAGCTTTATTACTGGTAAATATTAACACTAGGTGCTTCATTTCACCTGTGTGTGATAGTGTTATAGCTTTATTACTGGTAAATATTAACACTAGGTGCTTCATTTCACCTGTGTGTGATAGTGTTATAGCTTTATTACTGGTAAATATTAACACTAGGTGCTTCATTTCACCTGTGTGTGATAGTGTTTTAGCTTTATTACTGGTAAATATTAACACTAGGTGCTTCATTTCACCTGTGTGTGATAGTGTTATAGCTTTATTACTGGTAAATATTAACACTAGGTGCTTCATTTCACCTGTGTGTGATAGTGTTATAGCTTTATTACTGGTAAATATTAACACTAGGTGCTTCATTTCACCTGTGTGTGATAGTGTTATAGCTTTATTACTGGTAAATATTAACACTAGGTGCTTCATTTCACCTGTGTGTGATAGTGTTATAGCTTTATTACTGGTAAATATTAACACTAGGTGCTTCATTTCACCTGTGTGTGATA
>NC_054702.1:111910170-112000962 GCF_016097555.1 Gigantopelta aegis | reverse complement strand
CATTTATATATTGAAGGGACCATCATTTCCCACTGTGTAACACATTTATACATTGAAGGGCCTATCATCTCCCACTGTGTAACATATTTATACATTGAAGGGGCCATCATCTCCCACTGTGTAACACATTTATACATTGAATTGACCATCATCTCCCGCTGTGTGACACATTTATATATTGAAGGGACCATCATCTCCCACTGTGTAACACATTTATATATTAGATTGACCATCCTCCTCCACTGTGTAACACATTTATATATTGAAGGGACCATCATCTCCAACTGTGTGACACATTTATATATTGAATGGACCATCATCTCCCACTGTGTAACACATTTATACATTGAAGGGGCCATCATCTCCCACTGTGTGACACATTTATATATTGAATGGACCATTATCTCCCACTGTGTAACACATTTATACATTGAAGGGACCATCATCTCCCACTGTTTGACACATTTATATATTAAAGGGACCATCATTTCCAACTGTGTGACACATGTTATATGGACATGTCATTCAAGGTATAATCTTAATTGTATATTGAAATAATAATAATAAATAATGTTTGTAATTAAAGGTACAGTATACAATGTAAAACCTAGTCAAACACGTTACACGACAAGTGATATATTGTCAGTGACACGACAAGTGATATATTGTCAGTGACACGACAAGTGATATATTGTCAGTGACACGACAAGTGATATATTGTCAGTGACACGACAAGTGATATATTGTCAGTGACACGACAAGTGATATAGTGTCAGTGACACGACAAGTGATATATTGTCAGTGACACGACAAGTGATATAGTGTCAGTGGCACGACAAGTGATATAGTGTCAGTGACACGACAAGTGATATATTGTCAGTGACATTACAAGTGATATATTATCAGTGACATGACAAGTGATGTATTGTCGATGATGAAATATATAATATATATAATTTTACCTGTCCAATAATTGCAGAATAAATTATTATAACAAGCGATACTGACACTTTAATCAATTGGCGATTTTTGCACAATGAACATCAAAGAGTGTCCCCACAAGAATAAAGGGTATAGTTTATTTGGATTTTCTTTCTTCATAATTTATTGTCGTGCTCATGAACCACTTAAGAATATTAAAATACGGTCTCACAAGTACATGTCTGTTACCTGGGCTTCGAGTAGTTTCAATAATAAAGCCTGTATCTACAGAAACTATACTATAGTCTATAGAGAGTGTGATGGGTTTAATTACAACTACCCATTCTGCCGTTATTACTCAATCTTGCTTTGGTATGATTCTGGGATACGAACCTAGGACCTATCAATTACTAAAGCTCCAGACTGGTGTACTTCTACCTTTGCGCCTCATCCTAACCTCAAATTATGACCCGGAAGTGTTTGATTTGCGGCACTGTGACCACAGTCAACCTTCCATTTTAGTTGGATGTTCAAGGGCAAAGAAAAGTTTCCAAATGTTGTCGGCTATTGCCCTAAGATCAGGTAGTTGAATTAATTGTAAAATATAAATAGGTATTCCTTAAATTATAATGCTATGCGGGGATTATTAGGCATTTGTAACTATTGTTTTCACCATGCATTATGTATTATGTATCGTTGACCAGTTTTCGTGGTGTTGTTTAATCGTATTTATTTTATTTAGACATTTAAAACATATTTGTGTTACACGTGCAAAAGTTTTAATTAGCAAAAAAAAATTTAAAACTATTTTACTTAAGTATTGGGCAAAACATTTGAAGTAACAATCTCTAAGTAGCATACAACAAGCATTTTTTTTAACATACTTTTTTATGACTTTTATAATGTAAACTGAAGCTAATGGACCTAATTAGAAGAAAAACACACAAAATGTAATAACATTTTATCATAAATCTTGTCCAGCATAGATGTAAACATGACACGTCAATGGATATTCCAGGGGCCAATTTCGCAAATTTGCTAAAAAGCGTCCCCTCCTCACCAAAGCAAGATATAATACTTTAACAAAAAACTAAAATTAGCACACTTTTCTGTGTTATCTTAGCTAGTTATCCTCCAAGTTTTAATGTTTTTGGTTAAACTGTGTATTTTTAATTATTAAGCAAATGTGTTACCCGTCTGCCAAAACTGTCCACAGCCGGGCACAGAAACACAGAAATGTTGGAAAATATTACAGTGTTGTCACATACTGACAATCACTTTACACCTGATATGTCCTGTAGACAATATCATTGTGTAGTCTTTGTATTTATTAATATAACATACATCAGGCCCGTAGGAACTGGGATGGGGTGGGGTTGGGTGGGTGTGTGAGGGGTGGGCCTAGGGGCTTGTTCTCCATCCCACACTTGAGGACAAAAATGTATGTTTAAAATTTTCACTACTCCACATAAATAAAGATGATATAAAAATGAAAATCTAGTTTGTATCCCTCACTAGAGACTGTATACCCACACACACACACACACACTTCAAATATCGTTCCTACAGGCCGTTACAGATGTGGACAATATGTAGAGGCTGACGTTAGGAGCCAGTTCCTTTTATCTTTAGGATTTTGTAATCATGATTTCAAACCAACTGTATCAGCTAGTTTGCTCCACATACTGACATAAAACACATTTGTTATTATATATTGGAATAAAACAAAAATAACTACAATATATCCAGTGTTATTTTCTTTAATCATTCATGGAGGAAGAAGGAAGTCCTGGTGAAAATATATTACAGGTAAAATATATTACAGGTAAAACAAAACAAAATAATATATGATGCTTATTCCAAGTGCTAACTATTGTAAAATTTGCTTTAAATTGCTAGATGCTAAAAGTGATTAAGTATATTACTTTATGGTAACAGTCGAAAATTAGACGACCAATTGTTTTAACCTCTGTCAAAGGTAGCAGGCTTTCTGCCAGAACATAATTCGAGGTTACGTAATAAAAACAAAATATATTCAAAGGCATATATTGGGTAGTTATGAATTTGAAATGTTTTATTGGACCATTTTAATTAATGCACTTTTACAAATTTTAAACAGCAATTATCTTACTATAATCTATCAATAAATTAAAACATATCCATTAATTTTCGAGATTTTTTAGTACATACATGTAATTGTACCCTCTACCTGCGTACCCTCTAGCAGAAACCCAGGGTAGGGAACCAATTATTTGGTGTAGAGTATTTTTAATATGACATAAAGAAAGCATTGAGACGTTAGTATGGAGTCGTTATGGGCTGTCGGTGAAAATAAATTTACAGGTAAATAAATGTGAACTATAAATATTCATATGTGAACAAATTGCAATACCTTTTTTTAATGTATAGTTTAAGTACATACTTGTCTTTCATTTTCACATTGTAAATATATATACCAAATTGTCATGTTTATGTATTACATTTATACTTTTGGTTTACCACTGTGACACTGAAAACCTTTGGCCCATAACTGTATTTAGTCAAATATTAGGCAAAATCTAGACTGGAAATGATTTATGCTTATTAAATCTTGTTTGCAATTTATTTATTTTATTTTTGGCATCAATCAGTCTTGTTTATAATAGCAATATGTATGCAAGTTTGAGATTCTGTGTGCGCTATGAAAGAAACAATCTTAAAATTAGTGGCGAGAAATTCAAAAGTTATGTCCCTTGGTATAAAAATCCCGGTCAATCATAATTACTTTATTAAATCAATTCTTTTACTTACGGTGGTTTATATTTATGTTAGTGACATAAATCGGTTCTTTAAAATACTGCACATAATAACATAAAAATATAAATGGTGTTTATGGCTGATAAAGGGTTACAAATTGATAACCTATATTTGGAAAAATAATTTTACCACTTAATTTGCAACTAAGATGCTAGACTCATGTAAACCAATTTATTCATCATTCTAGTTTACGAACACTACCGATGTTTAACGATTAAGTCGGTCGTTAATGACTGTAAAGCCGTAATCGACATGTAGGTATTCGGGGTCGCGTTTTTGGCGACATGATAAAAAGCGTTTAGAGTTGCGGCCCTTTGCTTGGTGGTCGCTACTCTAAGTCGGATAATGAGCAAAAATATTTATTCTGTTTTTGTTTTGTGCACATTATGATTATCATTATGTCAATACTTTTCTTAACATGCGGGGCTATTTGCTTTCCTCTATGTAGCATATTTAAAATTGGGGTTGTGGGTGGGGGGACTTTTAGCAGTTGTTGTTGGAAGATCTATTTTGTTAATAATAACACAAGTATTTCAATTGGGATTTAGTGAGTACGGTAGGTTATACATTTTTAGTTTATGCTTCCATTTGTTGCACTATTTTGGTTAAGAAATGTTTGAAACATGGTCACGATGATGCCACAAGTTTTAAATACCAGCTACATAATGGGTATGTAACACGGTTCGGATGTGGAACCACACATTTTACATCCCTTTGGACTAGTTTTTGTTTTGTTTTTCTGATCATCGCAAGACATGGATGACAAATTTGAAACTTTAACATATTTGTGTTACATGTTCAAAGCTTTTAATTAGGTTAGATTCAGTTAGATTTTCTTTTTTTTACTTAAGTATTGGGTAAAAAATTCGAAGTGACAATCTTAAAGTTGAATAATAAGCAAAAATATTTAATCTGTTTTTTTTTGTTCTGGTCATCAACATGTCATCGAGATATGGATGACAAATTTAAACTCTAAAACAGTGGTATCATTAGATAGGGTAGAATGCCAACATTTCTTCCATGTGGCTCAACTGAAATACGTTTGTGTGCACTATAAAAAGGACACTATATTTTGATGGTTTAACACTTTTTAAGGGTTTTCAATTGACTGTCATCCAGTCACTGCTCGGTGATCTCGCTTGGTCAAAATTAAGGGGTGAGCAGTTGCAGAATAAACAATTGACAGAAAGTAAAAAGTGTAAGTTACGACAAATTTAGTCTGCAACTCGGGTCAATCTAATTAAAATTAGCTCCACTATTTACCAGACCTGTCAACCTTTAGACAAGAGAAAGCAGGAGGTGTGTGTTGAAAAAGCAGGAGATTTTGTCAAAAAGCAGGAGATTTTTAAATTCACACAATTTAACCCAAAATCGCAAGATTTAAAAAAAAACATTATTACAATAAGTTATATGAATACTTTATAATGTCATATATACTTCTTAACCTTAGATCTTGGCATTAAAAAAAAAAAAAAATTATTAATTTTTTTTTTTTTTTTTTTTTTTTAAAGTTTAAATATTATTATGATTTAATACATATTTAAAAAAAAAAAAAATATTATCCAAAAATGTTAAGAACATGAACAAGAAATAAAAATTTTCATTAGTACATTTACGGTATTACACTGCCTTACAGGTTGCGTTACATTATCATTTGTGGTTAGTGTACCTAAGTACCAAAGACAAATTTATATAAATCTTATAAATTAATATTCAGTTTTTTTACTATAATGAGGAACGGTGGCGTGGTACTTATTTAAAATCATTATAATGATGCAATAAAACATTGTATTTTCATTAATCATAAGTAAAACCTCATTACGGACATCGTGTGAAATATACCGGAATTATACCCATTTCCGTGAGTAACTTTATGTCAATGTCAAACACAACATTTTTTAATTGTACAAAAATAATTTCTTGAAGTGTACCCTTATAACCAACATTTTACTGCACAAACATACAAAATTAACTGACACAAGTATGTTTATACAGTTAATTGGTCTTTTCGTTGTCTTGCTGTGACATGTGATTTTAACATGCATCGTGTGTATCGCTGTCAACTCGGAGTCTGGCAGTTCAGATTCGTCATAGTTGCATTATGTAATCCAGTGGGAAGACATTTTACAATTCAGAGGTGTTATTAGAACTAAATTGGATAGTTTTTTTTTTTTTATATGGCAACACTGAATGTCAATACACAGCCTGTTGAATTAGCGGCAACACGCTTTGTAGCCATTACGATGACAACAAACATTATAATTACATGTCATTTTATAAACTCCATGTGCTTTTTTAACAATATAAATAGGCTATCCCACAATTTTCACTTCGGCAAAGGTTAAACAGTCGACAATTCGGCCTGTTACATTCTCAGAAGCCGAAAGTAGTCGACATTTGCCGAATGAGAAAAAAAGGCAGAGTTACTTCCCTTCTGTTATTTTGACAAAAGAGGATCGATTTTTTTTTATACTTACAAAAATGTCATTTAAAAGGAGAAACTGTCTCCCGCACAGGGGAAAGGAGATTTGATCAAATACCGGGAGACTCCCGCGGAATCCGGGAGGGTTGACAGGTCTGCTATTTACATGTGGATCTAAAGACAGCTAACTGTTCATCTCCATAACAAAATAACAAACCCAGTCATTGCATTTACTGCCAGAATTATACAAACTGGAACATTTGTAGAGGATCACAACTAACATGGTAATTGTGACGTCACATTTGAAGAAACCACTTTTACATTCATTGGCAGCACTTTACTATTTTGAAATTTTCTAGGTCATTTTACAGAGATTATGTGTGGAATCAATAAATATAAAGTTACTTATCACAAATAAATGCAAAAATATTAAAATATATCACTTGCATCTTGTCCAGGTCCCTAGTCACTAGGAGCTGCCACAGCTAAAGTTACCCCCATCTTATATGCCTTTAATTTTAGAATAATGAAATTTTTCTGTGTTGCTGTCATCTCATAGTCATACATGTAGCTAGTGGCAATTTTTCTTGTGTCACTTGCCATCGGGCATGGCAATAGTAGTTCTTTACTAACCCAACATTGAATATCACTAGCCATGGGAGTGGGTCTACCATAATCTAGAAGCCATGAAAATGTTTATTGATATTTGTTAGGTTGGGCATTTTAGCACCCTGTGATGGAATTAGTTTGTAGCATGACAGAATTTAATAGTGCCATCGCATCTTGAGACTTACCATATACGCAAATATTTTCGCGAATAAAATATACCGCAAACACATTGCTAGTACCGCGAATTTAATTACGCGCTAACTTATTTCTGATTTAGCATAATTTGCATGGATGCAAAAGACATTAAGGGTACATCACACATTAGTTTATACAGAACATTGTGTTACGTTAAGACATGGCTACTTAGAAAGTAGGTCTCGCAAAACAATGGCGTTGCGTCATAGACAATAACAAGAGTGCATCTTTGACACTTACTTTAGTACACTGTAGCGTGACATTATTCACATTATAAATAAATTGTATATGGGTGATGTTACTTGTGTTTTGAAAAGGGTTTCAAGTAAATTGTAACCAGTTCTATTAAAAATACACACATTTATTCTTTTTTTGTTTGTTTAGTACCGTAAACCATTTACTAAAAATCATCTGCATGTAAGAGTAAATTCCACCTTCGCGCCCCTGTGCACCACTTTTTCTGCGATGTAGCGTACACAAATTCACCAAAATACTGTGCCCGAGGGAGTGAAGTGGCCTGAGGACTTGCATATTGCTCATAACGCTAAACACTGGTCCAACGAGGCGTCAATGATTTCCTACTTTGATAATGTCTTGATTCCGTACAGGAAAACGGTGACCAAGGACCTTGGCCTACAGGCAGACCAAAAAATGGTCTGCTTGTTTGATGTTTTCAGGGCCCAATGGACTGACACTTGTAAGGAACATTTGGACAGGAATGAAATTTTACCAGTTCAAGTTCCTGCAAACTGCACTGATAAATTACAGCCAATGGATCTTTCTATCAATAAACCCATGAAGGGAGTAATGAAAGAAGAGTTCATTAATTGGTATGGAGCCAAGGTAAAAGACCAAATACATCAGGGAACTGCGGCAAATGCTGTCTAGGTCAACATGAATACCAGCGTGGTAAAACCCCTCTGCCCAATATGGTTCATGAAAGCGTTTCAGCATGTCGTTGACAATCCTCATCACGTAGTGACTGGGTTTCGTAAAGCAGGGATTACAGAGTGTCTTTGGCCTGTAGCCAAGAATACAACCAGTACTGCTGAAACACAGTAAACTCTTCTGTCGACGGCGGCTATGGATGTGTATATATGTTTATGTTCAAAATATTTACATTATTTACATTATAATATACAGTATAACCTCAATTTAACACCAACCAATGTTCCAAAATAATGTTGGCGTTATATCGAGTTGGCGGTATAGTGAGGGTGCCTTGGGTTTACTACCAAACGTTTTTTTTGTTGAAGTTGCTGAATCTCAAGAATATGACATGTTTTAAATGTAAATAACAGTAACAAAAGTAACAACAACCAGGTAACAACATTATTATTTTATTTGTCTATAAACATGGCAAGTAAATACACTAAAACGTAAAATGCGCACATGTATGAGTTTCAATCGATCTGTGAAATACATTTATTTTTGTTCTTTAATCTTTTTTGAAAAAGTTCAGAATGGTTTTTTGCTGCATCTGATAGAATTATCTCATTCAGTCGTGTTTGGAAGGCTGTCAAAATGTTAATATCTGAATCAACAGAATGTTGATTCCTTTCTACAAAACGTATCACCGTGTTCATGGCATCCCTGACACGGAATGGGCTCCGGTTCAGCATCGGACTCTTGTTCCTGGTCATCAGTCGTTTCGTCATGAATCTGTTTAACACTTTCAAGAATCTGCTCGTCGTCGCTGATATTAGCAAATGTCTCTGCTTCGTTGTCAATGTTGACAAACTCGTCAACATCCATTCTCAGCTGTTCGTTGATTGAAAGCCGGCCCGTGACATCACCAACCAGATCTCGCAACACTGTCGTTTCATTGGCTGGTGCTTGGTGCAAGTCGGTATGAGGGTCCCGAGGAATGACCCCTGTGTGAATCCAACAATTTTTGATGGTGGTGGCACTGACGATATCCCAAACATATTTCACAAAACGAATGGCGTCACTCAGTGGTAGCTGCAGATCTTTACCGGTCTTGTTGTCATCAATACACTGTACCAGTCGTTGAAGTTGCATTCGCCTGTACTGTCCCTTGAAAGCTTGGATAATGCCGGCATCGAGTGGTTGAAGATGGCTCATCGTGGTTGGTGGCAGAAAGTGAATTTTAATGTTTGACAGTTTCTTTGGGATGATATGGCTTGGTGCATTGTCCATGAGGAGCAAGATTTTTCTTTTCTGTCATTTCATCATGGTGTTCATGTTTGCTAAATAACGTGCAAACAGTTCTCCGTTCATCCATGCTTTTTTTATTTGCCTCGTAATCCACGTACAAATTCACGTTAAAGTTTTTAAAACATCTAGGTTTCGCTGATTTTCCTATCACTAGCACTTTTAGCTTATCAGAGCCGTCGGCATTGGCACATAAAACAATTGTTATCCTGTCCTTGGATTTTTTGGTCCCCTTGTTGTCGAGGGATCGATCAGGTAACATGCGATAAAACAGACCCGTTTCATCGGTGTTGTACACATCTTTTAATGCGTAATTCTTGATAATGTCACTGGCCTCGGTTCGCCCATTAGCAATCAGCTGTTTGTCAACCCCGGCACTTTATAACATGCTGCGCGATGCTGTGTCTCGACTTGAACCTCTGCAGCCACCCATTAGAATACGCGAAGTCGGAAATGTTTAGTTCATCACCAAAGGACCTGGCTTTAACTCTCAGAATTTCATCTGTAATAGGGACATTTTGAGCACGGGCATTGCTGAACCATAAGAATAAAGCTTCTTCCAAATCGGTGTGTATTTTTCGGGCCGGTTCAACATTTTCATCTTCCCACTTTCCTTTTGAAGTAGAATATCGCCAACTGTCCTTCGTTTTACAGGATAGGCCTACAACGCTGAAAAGTGATTGGCTATATCTTGTTGACTTTTAGTTGAATTTATCATCAAGTACTAAACAATTTCTCTGTTTTTTAACCGCGTCTAATACGATATGTTTTCCATTCTGCTGTAATAAAATGCATTACCGGTGTCGTCGTATTTATGCCAAAGCTAAAAAGCAACTTAACATGAGGCCATGGTCAAAATATGCTAGAGCATAATAAAACTTACCTAAAGTTTGTTTAGTAATTAAACTTGAGTCGTTGCTGCCAGCACTTCAAAGACCTGACGTAACAATCCGCGATTGAAATAATGAATCTAATGCACCCCTTTGTCACGTGATCACTATAGCAGCTGTTCTTTCTATACCGAGTGTTGATTGGACACAAACACTGCGCCTGCCTAAACAATTCTAGCACTTACATCCGTTAATTGCTACACAATAAACAAAAACCGATTCAGTGTGTACTGCCAGTGTACAACGGTATTAGGATTTCCACAATCAACAGATCACTAGTAATTATGTCACTATAATCAACTTTGTGACCAGACCATTGGTGGCAAAATCGAGGGAATTATAATGGCTAAATGGAGTTTGGTTCAAAAACGTCGCTGGCGGATGGCGGATACCGAGGGTGGCGTTATATCGAGGGAAATAAACATGACGGTATGCGAGGTTGGCGTTTAATCGGGGGGTAATAAATCGAGGGTACACTGTATATATTCTTATCTCTACACTTGTAATGTGAATTCACGCCCGCCGCATATCAGAACCAAGCAATCAGAGGTGCCTGTTAAATGAATACCAATTGCACTTTGTTTTTACCGCCAAATTACCGGCACGGTCACGTAATTGTATACGCCTGCATGGTCACGTGGATTTGATCGAAGTGACAGACAATTGGATGTAAGTCTGTTGTTACGGTCGGTACCTACTCTGTTTTTTTTGTTTTTTTGTTTTTTTTGTAACCCTGAATGGAAATTTGTGCATTAATCATTAATAATTAAAAGTTATTTCTTCTGATATTTGATGTGCATTTTTTAACATTCTATATCGCATGTGCATGTCCCATCGATAACATGTCTATCAGACATACATACTAGTATACAACACTGACTTCCCGCTGACAGTATGATGAAAATGTCCAAGTGTATGCATGAAATCGTCATTGAAAGAGGTTTGGCAAATGCAATATTTGGGTAATTTTGATTTTATTATTGGGGACAGAGTCGCAAAAATATAAAATGAAGGCCCAATCGCGAATTATTTTAGCCACGAAAATATTTGTGTATACGGTACTTTAGTTTAACCAGGAGAAAAACCTAAAAGCTGATTAACTTCAGGGCAGATCCATTATGAAATTGAATAGGGGTCACAAATTCATGTCTGTACAGTAGATACTTGTCGTCTGATGCTTGAATGGCGTAAGTATAACTTTAAAGAAACACCACTGTCCATGCACCACTTGGTAAAGCTAAATTTAGAGTGATAAAGGCATTACCATGCAGTTCAAGAAAGCATTAAAATGTTTTAAAGTTACTTGTGCACAATTCTTAGCTGTTTATATTTATCCAACGAATGTGTTTTCAATTGTAAATGTATCATTATAAGTTAATCATTTACGATTGAAAATAGCAAAGAATTGCATGTCATTTTAATTTATGTTTTTTGTCAATGACATGCATTTTTTTTTTTTCTGAGATAAATATGCAGAAATTATGTGGTAATTAATATAGCAATTTGTGTATGGAGTTGATAAATTGTGGTCTACCTTTTTTGTGATTTCCCATTGTAAAACAAATGTGTATATATTGACTTTTTTATGCAAGATGTTTTTTAAGATTTATTCATTTCTTGTTTTAAAACAGGTGCTTTTAGCACGGTTGTTAGACCTCAAACAACACAAAGGTGAGTCAAGTATACAGTGTAACACTGTAGTGTTAAATAACACTTTTCATGCCATTCATTAAAAAGTTTACCAAATTAAAAATCTTTAATGCAGAGTGTAAACTAATGATTTGTTTACTTGCTAATTATCACACCAGTCACTTCAGCAGTATTGACTTAAATTGCATTGTAGAAACCTACTTTCCTCCTCAGTTATTGACTTAAATTGCATTGTAGAAACCTACTTTCCTCCTCAGTTATTGACTTAAATTGCATTGTAGAAACCTACTTTCCTCCTCAGTTATTTGTCTTTGCTTTTGTGGACTGGGAAGTCTCAGGCAAATACTATCACATCATGATACTAATGATCACTGATATTCAAAATCGGTTCCAATAACAAAACGCTATCTTTAGTGGACACTTTTTTTCCCCCCAGTTTTGTGGGGTTTTTCCTTTTAGCAAAGACAATGCTGTTTTGAAAACTTTTTAACATCACATATCGGGCATTGATTTTAGAGATTTAAAAACAATATATATATATATATATATATATATTAGGATTCTAAAATTATGTAATCTAGATATTTTGGTAAGTTCCATTTTATAATCTTACGCCACTGACCTAAAATCATGGATTTTTGGAAGCATGAAATCATTAATTCCACAGCCTGCATATATTGTAGCTGTTGTCTTTACTTATATATAATTGCTTGCCAGTTTATTAGTTGTCTATTTGACATTTTAGAATTTTGGCAGTGATACAATGCCGACATAAAAGTGATGCCGTAAAGCAAATTGAGAACTGGGATAAAGCAAACAACATTTTCTATGGCCCTGAGAGAGACATGAAGAACTTCCCACACCCGGTAATGCCGGAGCACAGTGGTAAAGTCCGACTAGGATTTATCCCAGATGAGTGGTTCCAGTTCTTCTACCCCAAAACCGGAGTCACAGGTAAAACATACATCACAATATATAATGTGCTGAATAATTACTCGGCTTTTAAAGTACATGTATTTAGTATTTGTACTTCTCTATATTGCAAGGAAATTAGTTAATGGTAATCCATACCAAATAATGCACTTTTTTCAGTTAAATTTGTTAGCAGAACCACAGTTTGTTAGCAGAACCACTAGCTATTTAAAATATTTATAAATAAATGCATTACATATTTGGTGCTGTGTAGTTTACAATATAATAATAATTTCACCACAGTGCATTGTTAAGTTATAAATTCAATATTGATATGAAGCTACAGCCTGTTAATGTCAACACATGATGAATGGATACTGTTTTTTATTACATATTGATACTTTACTTTTAAACATGAATACTCATGCTTTATTCTAGGACCATACTTATTTACAACTGGACTGGTTGCCTATCTCTTCTCCAAGGAAATCTGGGTTGTAGATACCCACTTTTCTGAAGTCATAGGATTCTACCTAGCCCTTTGGATGCTTACTAAGAAACTAGGACCCATGTTTGGAAAGTCTTTTGACGAAACAAATGAGGTAAATATACTACTCAAAAGAATTTAAGGGTCAAAAATTTATAACCAAATAAGTTTCAGAGTGTATTAGATTGATGATGTAAACTACACCAAAAATTTAATTTATTGTTTCATATTTACAAAAACCCACAAATAAACGTCACTGTATACAAGAAAGTCACATGACATGCTGTCAAAGTTGAAGGTTGTCAAACATGGATTTTACACATTAGAACATTCGTTTAATAGTGTGTGAATTCACCCCTGGCGCAAAACACATAGAGGGGGGTCCTGTGGTGAATAGAGATGCCGCCCCACACCATGACGCTGCCACCACCGAACCGGTGACGTTGTCTAACGTTAACGTCAGCGAAGCGCTCCCCAGGACGTCTGTAGACACGAACCCGACCGTTGTTGAACTGGAGACTAAACCTGCACTCATCAGTGAACATCACTCGACCCCACTGAAAACGTTGCCACCGCAGATGAAGTGTGCACCAGTGACGTCTGGCCGTTCTGTGACGTAGTAGGAGTGGTGGTCAAACAGCCTGGCGACGGCAGCGTAGATTATTGGCTCTCAGACGATTGTGTATGGTTTGATCAGACACTCGAGTTCCAGTCGCAGTCCGCAGATTGTCACGTAATCGGTGTGCAGTGGTTGTGCGTTGACGTAGAGCCATATTGGTGATGTAGCGGTCCTCTCTATTTGTAGTGCTTCGGGGTCTTCCCGAACGTGGACGATTTCGAACAGAATTCATTGCTTGGTACCGTTGCCGCAGTCGGCCAACGACACTCTGACTGACACCAAGTATCAGAGCAACATTTCTTTGCGTATTGCCATCCTGAAGCCAAGCAATAGCCCTTCCTCGTACCACTGTCGAATTTGGAGTGTGCACCGTACACGAACGCAAGCTCCAATTATACGGAAATTCAGCATTGGGAACATGGAATACACATGCAAAGCGTGCAAATGAAGCGCTTTGTGAAAAAGCAAGTTATGGGCACTTAGCAGACCTTTCGCTTTCGCCCTAATTTACGTGCAAATGTAAGCATGTTTTCGCCATTAGAACTAGTCGACAGTGTCAATGACAGTGGATTTTAATTCATTTATGGGTTGCTTAGACCCACTTTCGTCAAAATGGAACAATACCATGCGTGACATTATGGTCTAGCTAATATAATTGACATTCAGAAAATAATGTCGAAAATATCGTCTGACCCTTAAATTCTTTTGAGTAGTATATGTTGGGGTTTTTGGGTTGTTTTTGTTTTATTTATTTTGTTTGATTTTTTTTTTTGATGCATTTTGTGTGTTGTTTCCCCCATGTCATACATTAATGAGATCTCTTATTTAGGTGGGTGGTTATCCACTGTTCAAAGTCTTCAGACAGATCAAGATGCTCTTGAGATAGATCTGTAGTGGTCTTGTGCCCATCTTCTGTGGCACTCCCCTTCTAATGCATGGGATCAATTGAGTTGTATCCCCCTTAGTGGATCCACTGTTTGACTTTAGTTAGTGCTTGGCTGGAGCCAGCTGGAAGGTGATTCATGTTTCTCAATGATGTTGCTATTGGAGAAGATATTACACAGGATTTTGTAGCATACTTGTATGACAACCTGCCATCTTAATCAAGCCACTGACTCCTTAAAGCACAGATCCTTCCTCATCAGAGTGAACCTGACACTTCACAGGTGGTTGTTAAGAGTCTGCCAGCAGGACAAATGACTTCTTTTGTCTCTAACACTGCTGGTCATCTGCTGTGCAATGCTACTATTTATCCCATTCCAGTGTTTCGATCATTTGAAAAGTCGTTCTATCAAGAGCATCTGAATGAGAAGGGAGCTTTTTTGACAGGCATTACAAATGGATGGCCATTCCATTAGGAATTTTGATTCGGAGAGAAATTTGCTTTGTCTGTACATCCCTAAATGTGTTTTTGGTGATACTGGGAATTTTTTGTATTGATTTGTTTTTTTGTTTTGGCAAACTTAAGTTAACACAATTATTTACAATTTGTTAACTAACCTCCGATCTTAACTCTGCTACTTCATTAATAACTCAAACACATTTGTTAGCATAGGCCGATGTTTTTTTAATACGAAGTAATAAATCGAAACAAGTTAACCTAATGCCATTCCTGCTTTAGAGTGCTAAAGATTTGCTTTATTTTCAGAAAATTAAACAAACAGATTTTATGAAACCAATTGAATCTGCGAAGGATATGTACAAGCAGGAAATTAAGGATGCCGAGAAGGAAATCTGGCAGCAGGAAGGCCAGAAATATATCTTTCAGGCTAAGAAGGTGTGTTTTCTACGAGTCTGCTTATTCATTTCTTCACCTCGTCACCAACTGATGTACCATATATCTTCGTCTATTGGTCGACCTTAGCTATAATTCGTCCCTTTTTTTTAAGCCTTGAAAATGTGATAGTTTTAAATTTACTTACAGTAAAGTACTATGAACCACAAGGGACCATAATAGTTTGTTTGTTATAGAAGTAGTTTGTTGTACACATTTGCATAATTTGGTTAATATATTGGGAGATAAAACGGGACTTTAGGATCAGTTTGTTCTATGCAGTAGTTCGTTCTAAGTGTACTGTATTTATTAGTGTTTTTTATTTGTAGCAAAAAAATATTTGTTAACATGCACTGAGTTGAACCTCTATGGATGCAATTATGGGAAACACCATATAAGTTCATAGTAGGTGAAAACTAATTTTTTGGTGCGTTATTAATTTTGAAAAAATTTGGTACTTTTACTTTCAGGAAAATGTGGACTTGCAGCTTGAATCTTTGTATCGTCAGAGACTGCAGACTGTGTATACGGACGTAAAGAAACGACTGGTAAGCAGCACTTGTTAGTCATGAGGAATGATTAGCAGGTTTTACAACTTACGAATGTCATAACTAGGGCATGTTTTGTTTCACTGCAGTATTACAATATTCAGTGCCAAACAAATACACACCATAAAAGGTTTATTAAATTTATTGTGAGATAGATATGTGGTGTTCAGCTTTTGTGTATATTTGTATTTTGATATATGATTTCTTAAACAGAGGATATAAGAAACAGTTCAGAGTCTAAAGTCGATCCAATAATATATATTAATGTATCCAACTTATATAATACCGACAAGGAACATTGTTCATATCACATTATCATTTACTAAGTTTCAAACATCGCTGCACAAACATTCTAAAACTGTGAAAAGAAGTATCTGTCGCTAATTAAAACTTTGACAAGAGAATGTTGATACTGAAGGTGTTTTGGTACATAGATGTTGGCCGATGGATACTGAAGGTGTTTTGGTACATAGATGTTGGCCGATGGATACTGAAGGTGTTTTGGTACATAGATGTTGGCCGATGGATACTGAAGGTGTTTTGATACATAGATGTTGGCCGATGGATACTGAAGGTGTTTTGGTACATAGATGTTGGCCGATGGATAGTGAAGTTGTTTTGGTACATAGATGTTGGCCGATGGATACTGAAGGTGTTTTGGTACATAGATGTTGGCCGATGGATACTGAAGGTGTTTTGGTACATAGATGTTGGCCGATGGATACTGAAGGTGTTTTGGTACATAGATGTTGGCCGATGGATACTGAAGGTGTTTTGGTACATAGATGTTGGCCGATAGATACTGAAGGTGTTTTGGTACATAGATGTTGGCCGATAGATACTGAAGGTGTTTTGATACATAGATGTTGGCCGATAGATACTGAAGGTGTTTTGTTTGTACCAGGATTACCAGTTGGAGCTGCAGTCGGTGAAGAGATCGTTTGAACAGGATCACATGGTACGCTGGATCGTCAACAACGTCATCAAGGGAATAACGCCACAACAAGTATGTATAGCATCTGCTCATAGTCTGCAATTATCGGACAACATTTATAAAGTAAATTATGGTAGTTAAAGGTGCATTATCAGTTGCAAGTGCCATATTTTGATCCTCTTTTTTCCCTTTTATTTGTGATAAATTACTACCAATTAATCCATTTCACACATGATATTTGTATAATTCACTTGAAAACATTAAAACTGTTCCACCACAGGAATCTGTGATAAAAATAAACAGAAATATGTCATGCATTCATGAAAATGGCAGCCAATTCCTTATTGTTTAACTAGAACACACTAAACACATTTAATTTGTTGGTCATCCTGTATAGATATTTGTATAGGATTATATTGGGTTTGGGGTTTTACAAATAATTAAATGTCCGTTACATTCATTACAATGTAAGGTCATCCCATTGGTCCAGACATAGCAATTGGAGTTTGTTCATTTCTTGATGAATGTAAAAATAACATCGTCATATCTAATGACGTCATTTTATATTGGAAATTTGTTTTGAGTATTATTGTTTTGGACCAATAATAATTCAAAATAAAGTATGAACTTTTAATGTTATTATTAGCAAGTATTATTCAAATTTATTTATAAGTATTGTCTGTTATGTCTTTTAGGTTCATCTGGGTATGAAAAAATATATATATATATATATATATTCGCAAACTTATGCGAGCATGGCTTTTTTTTTGCTTATACCCTGATGAACGTAAAAGAAATAAGACAATCTTTAAATAAATGAAGTTATTTGGTTGTATAATTTTTATGGGCATGTAGTCCAAGGTAAAATCATTTCAAAACAAAAATTGATAAATTTATTTGGTGAAAAGCTACATAAAACCCATTTATTAGCCAGTTTCAAAATGATTTTTTTTTTTTTTTATATTATTTTTTTTTTTTTTTTTTATTATAGTGTAATATGTAGTTGAATCTCCAGATTTATTTTTATTCTTGTTTTTCATTTAACAGGAGAAGGAGAGTATTAGCAAGTGTATAGGAAATTTGAAGCAGATGGCTAGTGCTTGAACTTGACAGTGTGATGTGATTTGTACAGATATACCGACAACTCTAGTGTGCTGCGAGCACAATAGATTATTGTCATCATAGACATTTTACTGACAACATTAAGATAAATAAATATGTCCTTTCAGCGATTGTTTTTTTTGTTATTAATTACACATTTTGCAGATTTTCTAATGATCATCATGTGACCATAATACTTGTTTTTCATCTACTGGATGGGAGAAAAATAATCCTCCATTATGTATCCATGTGGGACAGAGCTATTCCACCCTCGGGTACATAATGTGTTGTCAGGGACTCCCAAGCCTCGTCCCAGACAACACATTATGTACCACTACTGGTGGTGAACCACTATAAAATAACGTAATGTGGGACTGAATCAGTCATGTGGGATTGAATGTCAATAACATGGTTTTAACTTGCTGACATTATCGGCGAGTCCCGTCTGGGATGGTGCATATAAAAGATGGAAAAATGTAGTGGGTTTCCTCTCTAAGACTATGTCCAATGATTAATAAATCAATGTGCTCTAGTGTTAAGTTTTGGTAACTCACCATTTGCTGTCTGTTCCCTTATGTCTTTCCATCTGTATATGTTGGCATCATACTATTTATTATGAGCACTGGCTTTTTAAAATATAAAAATTGTCAAAATATTTTGTAATTTTTCCTTGTTTGAGGCAGGACATGGCCCAGTGTAAAGCACTCGCTTGATGTGCTGTCGGTTTGCCCATTGGGCTATTTCTTGTTCCAGCCAGTACACCACGACTGGTATATCAAAGGCTGTGGTATGTGCTATCCTGTCTGTGGGATGGTGCATATAAAAGATCCCTTGCTACTAATGGAAAAATGTTTCCTCTAAGACTATAGGGCTGAAACAGGTAAGAAATTGGGTACTCGAGTACTCGTTGAATTACTCAACGAGTACCTTGCCCGAGGTTGCAAAGCAAACCAAGTAAACTAGGGGGGGTCCAGGGGTTATGCCCCCCCCCTCATTTTTATTTTTAAAACTCGGATGGCCAAATAAGCAATTTCCTGCCTTTTTCGGTCGTATTTAGCACCTATAACTTCAGAAAAGTAAACTATTTTTTTCAATAAAAATATTTAAAACTTGGATGTGTGGATATACAATTATCTTGTAACTAAATTTATGACAAAAAGAGAGACGACAATGATACAGAAATACTTATCTTCCGACAATTCGAAATGGGTTCAAACGGTCGATCGACTGTTGTCCGCCATTGTTCATTACAAAGGAGAGATCACTCTCGAGTATCAATTTACTACTTTAGTAGTACATGTATCTGACCCATACTTGAGTACCCGGGTACCTGTTTCAGCCCTATAAGATTATATGTCAAAATGACCATATGTTTGACATCCAATGGCCGATGATTAATAATCAATGTGCTCTAGTAGTGTTGTTAAACAAAACAAACTTAACTTTAGAAATCAGTACCCTTTGTAATACCTCACTTGTAAAAGTAGTACAGCTATATTTGATAATGAAATTTGTTTTTGACACAAGAGCACATTGATTTATTAATCATCGGCTGTTGGATGTCAAACATTTGGTAATTTTGACATATGGTCTTAGAGGAAACCCACATTTTTCCATTAGTAGCAAGGGATATTTTATATGCACCATCCCATGCAGGACAGCACATGCCACAGCCTTTGATATTCTAGTCATGATCCACTTTCAGGAATGAAAAGTCCAATGGACCACTTCCAGGGATCAATCCTAGACCGACCATGCAGCAGGCGAGCATTTGACCACTAGGCTACATCGCACACCCTATAACTGACAACACTGCATGTATGCATTGCACTGTTAGGGGCAACTACAGCAAGTACATATTTGATCCACCATGCCGACAGTAAACAAGTCGCCTTCCATCACATTACCTACACAATATTTTAACATTAACTCCAACCAGAATCTCGCACAATGGTGTATTATATGTAATAATATAAGATTAAATCATTTATGCCAAAAAAAATTGAATAATTATGGCAAATTCAGGTATACTGGCATAAATATAATTTCAGCTACAAAGCAAAACAAGTCGATGAATACATGTTCATGTACAGATTTATTCCACAAAACCATGTTCAGCTACAGCTATACAGTTGAGAAATTGATATTGAGATAGCACTTGTCTCGACTAAAGGTCAGTAATTTATAACAGAATCAAACATATTGAAACTTAATTTATGTCGCTGACTTTCTAACATTTTATACTCACCTGCCAGTATATAATATTCATTAAAACATAAATGTATTATTGTTATAGCTCTACGTTCTCAATTGCTTGATAATGAATTTAAATTCAAACCCAAAACTGAAAAGCAATGCAATAATGAAGTAGGCATCAGAAAGTGCAGCAGTGAAATATTTATAAAAACTAAATTACAACATTGTGTATGATAAAATACTGATATGTACAGACATTATTTAAAAATATTTATAGTTAAGAAATGAAATCTAAAAATAAGTGGAATTTCCTAATTCCATGACCACTTGCATCAGTTTCTTTCTCTGCTAGTATGGAAAGGTGTCTGATGGTACATAAAAAATATATCACATGGACCTCACCTTTTCACTCACTATTTAGATATCCTGGAAAAGGTGGATTTTGTTTTATCACATGCTGTACAATAGGTAAGAAATGATGGTTAAAACTGTATAACACAATATTAGTCATTCAAAGCAAGAAACCTAGCAGCATCTACAAATATACTGATATGAACAGCAGCAGCATTTTACAATATATAATGCTGTCAAAACAAAAAGTATACATTGTGACATAAATGGACAGCATTTTTTTTTAAAAATCGTTATTTCACAGTACTAAGAATATTGTAATGAGCACATCATTGAATTATCAAAATTGTCAACGTATATATATTTTATGCTTTGGCTATATAAAATATTAATTGAAATAACAAAATTTAAAACCACAAAATTATATTATTTTATAATTAGTAGCAGACAACATATGGTTTTACTTTCATTGCATTGTGAAGTTACATAATATACCGACAGAAAGAAATACGGGAACATTTTGTATTGTAGACCAAATTTAATTCACTGCCAGCCTTGTATAGTCTATAAAACTTTTAAAATGTAATGTGGGACTGAATGTCAGTAATGTTGGATTGAATGTCAGTAATGTTGGATTGAATGCCAGTCACAAGATTTCTGGACAGTATGGACAAGGGTTTAGGTTGCAGTCACTTTTTGCTGTGTATCCTTATTTCTTTCCATCAGTATATGTCGTAATCTTCAGTGAAAATATATTATCACTCAAACTCCAGTATTTCAAGCAGAATTCAGTTTACAAAACTAAGTCCTGGTGATTGGTTTACAAAACCCAAAATATGTTTTAATAATTACATGGAATAACATCCCTTGAAAGCTAGCAATTTTATACAAAAAATAAAGTTTGCAAAAGCAATTTACAGCAGCACTGCTGGTTGTCATTGGGAAGTTCGAGGTCTCTTGGATATACAAGTGTTAAAATTCAACACAAACAATACATACCAAATAGGAGTGTTAAAATAATGGTACTAAAAATATATGCTTCTTAAAAAAAAGAGAAGAAATTACTGCATATTATGTTAGTATTCCTTCACGAATGACAACAAATATGAAAACATTTAATAATTACAAGTATTTATTATTGCAGCATGCACTCATAACCAGGGAAATAAAAATCTAAATTTTTTACTGAAAAAGTATCATGCACTGGTGTAATGCACAATATTAATTGATGATTTGGCACTTATATAACCAATTACTGTCTGTACTAAATATGACATCATCACAATTTGGCACGCACACACACAAATATAGATGTACCTGTTTTCTTTTCAACTTAAGTTAAGGTTTCAATAAAATTACACCAGTAGATAGATCAATATTAAAAAGGCATTGCAAATCCCCCTATGATTAATTCATCCTATTTTTATGTTTGAAGTTTCATGAAAATCACAAAAGAGTAATAAAGTCGCTAGAGCAATGATATAAAAATTTTGGTAACAGTGACATTGATCTTCAGTGCAGAGGTGAAATGTGGACTGTTCTAATTTGCTAATGTGGTAATCTTCTGGTAACCTAAATGATGGGTCTCGACTTGTTTCGGTGCCTGGTTTGGGGACAATAAATAAAAATTCCAGGACTTTTTAAGGTTGTAAATTATTTTTCCAGGCGATTTAAAGACTTTTTCAAAGCACTTTCCAGGATTTTCCATGAGGCTCGAGTACCCTGACATTGGTTCCCTTCACATAAATTAATACAGAATTTTATTCACAATAAACCTCATTCTTGCTCTTATTTACAAAGTCAATATTGCTTAAAAAGTGGTGAATCCCAAATGGCTGAGCTGCCTCGTTTGTTGAATCGTGGCTTTTGCTTTGCAAACATATCTTTCAAGTCTGGTGGCACAATTTTGGGAAACAGGGCATCCAGGTCAGGAGGGAAATAGTGTTGCTGGATCAAAGCAGCTTTCAGTGTTTGACCTAAAAAGAAGAAACAGTAACATAAGTAACCATGTCACCGAGACACTTATTTCATTAAAAAAACCCAGTTGGACTCCAGATTGTATGGTTCTTCATTTAGTAATGTATGGTTCTTCATTTAGTTTGTACAATTTCTAATCAGTTTTCAGAGGGAAACAGTATCCAGGGTTTTATTTCTCAAATTTGACGACACCCATGGCTTTAATTTTGGGAAAATTAGCGTCGTTTTACCAATATATAATTTTCAGTTTCATTTCAAAAATACCTCATTAAGCTAAGTTAGAATTTAAAAGAGTAATACTACATGTATACATGTAATTGTATTTATTCAAAATAATATATCTATTTTACATTATGAAACATTATAGGAGGGATATTATTTACATTCAGTAGGACATTTTTACTCCAAATTGGAAATATAAATATGACAGTCTTCGGGGAATGGTGCCAATTATCGGAGTTTAAATACATAGGTGATAAAACCCAGGTATCTTACATAATCTTTATTATAATCTCTTTAATATCATTTTAAGGTCAAAATACTTCTTTCTTTCTTTTTTAATTAAATACAAACATTTTAAGTTATTTCCTCTTTAACTATGTTTCTTCACAAAACCAAAGCACACCAAAGATGGCTATCTCACCATCTCCAGCTAACCCAGATACCACAAACGTAATGTCTTGGTATTCTTGGTCCTCAATATGTTATAATATATTTAAAACTACAATCAACAGTGTCATTTAATCAAATTTTAAAATATGCATCTGTATTTAAGGGTTGTCTGGTTATTTCTTTTACGTTCATCGGGGTATGAAAAAAAAAAAAAAAAAATCATCCTCAAATTGTGTGATTTGGCGAAGCTTTTCTAACATAAGTTTGCTGATAAAAAAAAAAATTCCATACCCAGATGAATGTAAAAGAAATAACAGACAATACTTATAATTAAATTTGAATCATAAATGCTAAGAACAACACTAAAAGTGCATACTTTATTATAAATATTTTTTGGACCATAAACAATAACAACTCAGTAAGACAATTTACCCATAAAAAATGACATCATCAGATATGATGTTCCCTGATGACGTAATTTTTACGTTCATCGAGAAATGAACAAACTTCCGTTGCTGTCTGGACAAATGGGATGATGTTGTGTTGTAATGAATGCAACAGAAATTTAATTATATAATTATGCAAGCATTAGACACGCTGCCAGTTAGCTATGTTACCTTGTGCCCAGGCTGGAATTTTCTTCCTGGGTGCTTCATCATCGTCGGTGGAGTCGTCGCTGTGGAGCTCAGTGATATTATAGTTCTCTTCGTGAGAATGTTTCGACTTCACACTCATCGCCATAACAGATCTGAAATAGCAGAACAAAAATACAAGGATTTCAGGCAATTAAGTGAAAAAACAAACAAATATTAGCATGTCACTTTTTCGGATCTGAACCAATGGAACACAAATACAGGATTTAGAAAAAAAACCTGACCCCCACCCCACCCCCACTAAAATATGAATACTCTACCATAAGAGATCCGACACAATATCAGAAAAGTATTATTGACAGGAAAAAAGAATATACATTTGCTATACTTTTCAAACAAGAACTATCACTATTCTTATGTTTCATTCAACAGTTTACACTGTTGTTTTCTTGTGATATTCACTACCGTATATGTTCGCCTATAAGTCGAGTCCCTAATTTCAAGCCCTGAAAACATATTTTTTTTATTGACCCGTTTATAAGTCGACCCATGAAAAACAACTTATAAATATTGAAGTATTTCTTATTTTCAGCACATGAGAACAATAATGTACAATATTTGAACAAATGAAAATTATTTTAAAAACTTCGGTTTTAACGTTTTTTACATCGCAAACAAGTAACATAGCATCAAAACGAAATATTCCCTTAGTAGATAGTGAAAGCTGTTTGGCTGTTACCGTATGGCACTGTACAGCATGGTTTTGTGCACAGACAACAACTTTATTTATAAACACTGACAACAGATCAGTACAATAAAACTGAAAGTATCAGTTGATCACGTTTTGCCGCCATATTAATACATGTAAGGAGGATAACTCTGGAAAGTACACTGGTTTTTATGTATGTCCCCAGTGAACTGCAGATATCAGTCTAAGCTGAAGTTAATCACCAACAAAACATTGTTTGAACAACCATTAATGCCAGTGACCAGATTTCAAAATAAACTCAGGCAACAGGTAGTTAGTATTGTTGACATTTTTGCTATTAGTGATGACTGTTATTTTAACTAAGTGGACTGTTCTCTTGGCATGCGAGTGAGATCGCACGGCTTTTTGCATAACCAAAACCGTTCTAATGTCAAAAAAAAAAGGTTATAAAAAACAAATGTGTCAAATTAACATATTTGAGTATAAATACAGGGCAAACTTCAACAATAAAACTTGTAAAATAATCCCCAAAACGGTAATTTTTTTGGGTGAATTTTTTTTACCCTTTTATAAGTCGACCCCCCAAGTTATAAAATAATTTTTGGGTAAAAAAAATTTGACTTATAGGCGAAGATATATGGTACATCACAAAACAATAATCATGCAGGTTAATTCCAACAGTTGCAAGGATAACTACTACTAAGTTTCAGTACAGATCCAATCACATCTTACAAATGTGTTCAATTAGAATGTCTGATTATATAAGTACGAGTATCACAGTGGACATTACTAACAATTATGCATTAACAGGAACCATCCACTAACATTAATGTATGGGGAAAAGATGGATTTTAATCCGTAGCGTCTAACAATCTTCTGCCAACCTTCATCACCTGACAAGGGACCAGGTCACAATAATTCCACAAACCGTCCACAAATTAAAGAGATTTGGATGCAATAATGACATCAACAAATATCCAGATATGTTATAAGTTACAAATATATAAAAAATCTAAAATGCTGGTGTCAATTCTAATAAAAATATTACTAAACCCTGCTGAGTGACTAAAACGTACAAGTCTGTTTTGTTGCCTGATGTGGAGGACGAGTCGAGCGTGACGGTGGCATTGAGGTTCGTGACACTGTTAATGTTAATGAGGGCCGAGGGCATCGCGCCTTTGTTGAGGACATCATTGTTATGTTTCTCTATCATCTGTTTCAACTTGAGATGTTGCTTTTTCTGCTCTTCTTTCTTCATCTCCTCCTGCTGCTGTAGCTGTAGTCTTCGTTTTTCCTGGTGAAAAATAAATATTAATTTCCAAATATTCTTTAATTCTCTTACTAATCATCTTCTCTCCGTGTTAAACAAATCATATCAAACTGAAACATAAAGAAATGCAGGTCATTCTGATTTATATATAATGGCCGATTATTTATGGGTAAATTATTTGTGTAACTTTAGCAGTATCATATTGTCATGAGATCTCATGGGTCATACTGTGGTAAACAAATGCACGACATAAATGCATAACAGATGACGTCAATAAGTGGTAAAAAAAGTAATAAAAACCAACAGTTCTACAAGCAAACGATCCTTGTAACACATAGTCCCAAAGAGCAAGGACTGGTGGCTAACATGACTCACAACAAAATTATTTTGATAATAGTTCTCTAATTATTTTTCAATTTGTAAGCAAACTCTTGTCATCCAAGGCTATACAAGTGCTTTAGATACTGCATATTTTCCGTATGCATCTGTAGTAATAATTTTAGAACTTTTTGCTAGTTTTAGCTTTACAAGTAACATTTAAATAAATGATCATTTATTACATGTTTGTGCATAAGAACTTGATGAAATGAGTAACTTCTGTAAGCCCACAGTAATTGATGACATTTTTTTCTATGTCTGTAACATTTCCTGCCTGTTTAAGAAAAATGTCTGCTTTAGTTCAAATGAAAATTGAAATAATAATAGGAGGTATTTTTATACAGCAGGGATGTCAAGTAGCCCACTTGTTAAAAGTAAGTTTATTTATTACAAAGAGATTTCTTCAAAAGGCTCAATAGCTGTGATTACCATAGTATTAATGACACAATGATACATAATAAAACTGCAACAAACCATTTCCTTCAATTTATCCATCTCTTTCTTGAGAGCTATTTCTCGTTCCCGCCGCCTTTCCAGTTCTTGTCTTTCCTTCTCCGCTCGTTCACGTGCGTGAGCTCTTTCTCTACAATAACACAATTTGACAAACATTAATTAATAATCATGCTTTACTAAACTGAATACACACACACAAAATTCTGTTACACTTTATTATAAATACAGGCATGTCTTTTGATTTGAATGAAAATTCGTCAGTAACCTATGTGTCTGCCTCCGTATCAGATCAAATTTTAACACTAATTCTAAACTTTCGAATTATCCTAATTTAAGGAGCCATATAACAACCTTAAAATATGTCCAGCCAGGCATTAGCAGGCAACATTTTGTTCAGCATCGCTACTTAAGTTTTAGAGATCTCTACAGTTTTAAAACATTAAACAGTAGTTGCTAATCAATTTTCAAAAGAGATTTCGCTAAAACATAATGTTCCCTAATTAGTATGATTTGTTAGTCCAAAACACAAAGACTCACAATAATTTATTAGTTGAAAAAGTGATTTTGAGGAAAGAAACATACCGTTCTTCCTTCAGCTTTTGTCTTTCTCTAATTTCCCTCTGTTTTTCCAGTTCAGCTAATCTTTCTCTTTCAAGGTCGGCAACCCTGTCATATTTTTTACGATCCTCAGCCATTTTTTTCTGACGTTCTTGATCCTCATATTCCCTTTTTCTTTGTAACTGATCCTCATGTCGTTTCAATTCCTCCTCCTAAATTAAAAAAAGAATTGACCATTTAAAAAAAAAGTACCACACACAAAATATAAAGTCTCACCAAAGAATGCATACACAATATTATTATCTTTACAGTAATGATGTATTATTAATAATTAGTCATTATTACAATATGAAATTTGTTGACTATACAACAAGGTAAATCATTTGTGACCCGCTCTAGCGAAATCAGTCGCATGTCGCAGCTGCCGATTTTGCACTACCTGGTGAAAATTACGATTTTGCCAGAAAACAGTACCTACATATTTAAGTTATCATTTCAAACTAACCTCGTTTCATTTAATAACGTCTAAATACTTTTTATTACGATTTTTAGTTGGGTTATTATTCAGAGTCGAAACAATGGTCCGAGTTAGGCTGTTCTTTGTTAATTTTCACCACTTTGAATTGTGGTAGCCGTTTGGAGAATAGCTTCATATTTGGTATCAAATTGCGCCAAAATAATTCCTCTTCACCATCCTTTCAGTGACGTGTGGGTATGACTTAGCTGTAAGCCAATAGGAATCGAAAACTGACCATACACAAACCAGTTTGTTACTAGGCAGACATCTTAGCTAAGTGATATACACCTTTTGATTGGTCACTGACAAGGTCACTGCAGCTTTCTGGGTAATCGTAGCATTCAAGCTTACAGTGGTTAGTCAAAGAAAAACACAAAGGAAGAAAAAAAAGATGGCTGCGCTACGTTTTTTCTTCGAAGACATATTTTTAAATGCGAATTTATGTACCATTCCAATCAGTTACTTTACTTTTTGATTATTTTAAAGTGAGTAAAAAAGACGCTCTTCTTGCTAGAGCTTTTACTAAGCTGAACAATCTATATTTAAGTGGATCCAATTCGGTTAATGAGTGGACAAATGCAATTTCCTATTATTCCTGGGATGTGGACGATCATGATGACGGGGACGGAATTTGAAACAAATTTGTTCCCGAGTGACCCAGGATGTGACTTTAGGAAAATGACGTTAGTTATTTCATGTAAAAAAAAAAGAAATAAAGAACAAAACAAAAAACCAAGAAAAAAACAATTTAAAAACCCCACCAAAAACACGCAACCTTCCATGGATTATCTCTGGAATCAGAATGTTAAAACCATCTAAAAGTTATAATAATAATCTCACTCTGTATATTGTGTTTGACTTATTATTTTAGAAATTTACTAGCTACTGGATTTTACTGCTTAATTTATAATTTGGAGCTTATATAGCTCATAAATATGCAAAATGATTTTCACAAAAAAAAAAAAAAAAAAAAAATTACTATGTATTAAATTATTTAATTTTATAGTATTGAACCATCCTTAACCTACAAAACCTTTTTATTCATATAGTTTATGATTTAAAGTTAATGTGTGCAAAATTTGAGAGCTGTACCTTTATGTTAAGTCTATTGTTGCTATGGTGTTTTTATACCAGTGACCAAAATCCAGGACCTTATCTTTGGCACACATTACCGTATAACCGGAAATTTTCGTGGTCTTAATTTTTCGTGGTTTGGGGTATAAAAACATTTCAAGGTTTCTTATTTTCGTTGTTTGCCAAATCTAAATTGAAAGTGATTTTATTTTCGAGTTTTAGCAAGTCTAGTTGCGAGAATACTTGCTATTGTTGATTAAAGTTTCACTTCGGCTGCCAGTTGTTCGATACTACCACTGTGATACCCGGTATGCTATTCGACAGACAACTGATCACAGTCTTTGATTTTGTGTAAAGCCAATTACGACATATGTGTGAACAAAGCACTTAAGGACGCCATGAAGTCTAATTTTACCACATGGTATTCCAAGTGGGTTTCCCTGGCTATGAAACATGGCGAAGTTGTAACGGACATCAAGATTGAAATGCGTACTTCGGCGATAAAACCAATTCATGCAAGGTGGATTATGAAAGTTATGGCAGAATTAAAAATATGCCAGGAAATGTTGAAATCTGCATTCATCCACCCCAGAATCTCTAATGCAGTGCGGGCGGACATTGACAAAAACAATATACGAAATTAAAAAATATTTCATTATATTCTACAAACAGTGAGATTCACGCAATAACTCTAACTTAAAATTCTAACTTGTTGTTTTGACTATACTATTCTCTTGTCGTATCCGGTGGACAGTGCATGACAGGAAATAAAATGTTCCGGTAAATTGTCAGTGTGTTATGGTTTTCACAATAAATATTTTAGTTAGAATTTGTTGATTTTTTCAAATATTTTCAAGGATTTATATTTGATGCTATTTACCCTCGAAACTCACGCAAATAAAAATCCTCGAAAATTTCCGGTTATACGGTATCTCAAAATAATGATCTTACGTATCACCGAACATGTTTTGCTCAAGCTCTGTCAAAAATCAATATATTTTAATAATTTTTGCACCATACTGAAGCTGACTCTCTACAGGTTAAGAATATGCATAAAAGTCAAATTTAATTTTTTGCGACATGTGACTGAATTCGCCAGGGTGGGTCACATTTATAGGCAGAGGTATCAATGTTAACTGAACAGAATTATTGGAAACCATGTTAAATACAAAAAGTATTTTGAGAGTACTACTAAAGAAATACATGACTCCTACCAATCTCCCAAGTCCAAGAGCCATACTCTGCGACAAATGGGTAAATTAACATTAAACCTGATCTGTAACAGTACATGATAAAGCTATACACAAAATTTTAGCTCAATATCTTGAGGTATACTGTGAATAAAATAAAAAAAAGTCCAGAAAACTAATCTTCATATCTCCTAAATTCAAGGTCCATAACTGTCAAAAATTAGTAAATTACCACAAAAGTCAAACTTGATCTGTAACAGGACATGATAAAGTTCTATACAAAATTTCAGCTCAATATCCTGAGGCATTCTGAAAACTATATGTGGAACAGACAGACGGACCGGTAGGGGACTAAATAATAATAAGTAAGCAGATTTGACTGGACTATTAAAGGGACACACCCTAGTTACGGCTATTTGTTAACCATTACGGCGTTGTTTTTCGCTATTAAACCCCATTTTTCACAAATAAAATTGCACTTTACTTACATTTTATTATTTAGAATACACATTTCCATTCACCTGAAGTGCTTTTTGGGAATCCTGATGTTTGTAAAACCACAAAATGCATTTTTTCACAAGACGTTCTGTCGAGAAAAAAACGTTAAGCAGGCGAGGTCCAATCTATTTTTAGAGGGGATATTTCCATTTCAGTGTCACAGACGTTGGTATATCACGTGACCATTATCATTTTGGTTCAGTTTGTTTTCTCGTGCACGGTTCGCGCAATCAACATCCGATTTGTTGTTGTTCATTTGTGAGATTTTTCTTCACAGTTCATGAACATTTTCAGTAACAATAAAGTTCAGACAAGTAAGTGTCTCAATACAAAACGTTACAAACCCGTAAAACCAATAATTTTGCTAAGTCTTACGATATCTGGAGAGGGGATACAACCAGGACAGAACAGTTGGAACATGTCCAGGAGAGGTGAAAAGAATGCACCCCAAGTCTGTGAAATTTGTCGTGACGTAGGCATTGTTGTGCTTCGAGCGACATCTACCGGTGACATCAGAATACAAACTTTCAAAATTATTTCAAGCAATTGGGACATGGGGATTCCCATGGTATTTATCGATATAAAACCTGCTTTTTCACTCCATTTGATAAAAACGTGATCTAAGTGTGTTACAGGTTTGTAGATTAGCCAAATTATAATTTATTTTCGCTGGATGGAATTAGGGTGTGCGGCTTTAAGTCAATATTACTAATAAAAATAATAATAATTTAAAAAAAATCACAGCTTGATTAACATTACCATTTCTAGTTGTTTTCGCAATCTTTCTTCTGCGTCCAGTTTACGACGAATTTCAGCTTCCTGCTGTTTCTTTAGCCTTTAAAAATTGAAAAAATTCTGAAGCTTTAGTTTGTCCATTTGGTACAAGTTAGTAGGTTAACCTAACCTATTAAAACAAATATAACACTGACATATTATCTGTATTTTTCTCAATGTATTATGCACATTTTTATAAAATATGTTATGCATATTCTTTAAAAAACCCAAGAAGAGTGTGCTTATATACAGTGAAACTCCTCTAAACCAGACAACCTCGGGACCAAGTGAAAAGTCAGGTTTTAAAAGGTATCCAGTTTAGAGAGGTTTTCGTCTGTACAGATATTTAAAAATGGGCCATGAAAAATGTCATTTTGAGGGAATTCCAGTTTAGAGAGGTTTCACTGTATGACAGAAAATCTTAAATCATAAGAGGTTATAAAGTGAGAACTGACAACGAAAAGTTAATAATACTTCTTACAAGTTGTGGATCTTAAAGTTACATTATCATGTTACCATATTATAACATCATGTACAAATGTGAAATACAAGCTCAAATGCACTTTTAAAAAAGTTGTGTGTGTTCGCTATGAATGGATATAGTCAAACGTATACGCTTGATTCGTCGCCACTTTCAAAATCATGGCTTTGTTTTTGACCTGGATAAGCCAGCGTAGTGAAACCAATGTGGAGTGCGGCGTCATATATGCACCAAACGTAATTGGATTTTCTGTTCTATATGCTTAAATAATAAAAAATATTCCAGGGAATGTAGTTTTAAATCATAAGAGGTTATAAAGTGAGAACTGACAATGAAAAGTTAATAATACTTCTTACAAGTTGTGGATCTTAAATCATAAGAGGTTATAACCTGAGAACTGACAATGAAAAGTTAATAATACTTCTTACAAGTTGTGGATCTTAAACAAAACATCAGTGTCAAACAAATGCACCGATATATACAGTAATACCGTATTCTAGCTTTTAGTTCTTTTTCTTCTTTCAGTTTTTCTTCTTTCAGTTTATCTGTTGTTTGCAATCTTTCCACCATTTTTTTTGCATTTTGTTCCTTCATTTCCTTTTCTAGCTTTTCTTTCATTTCACGATGTTCTGCAACCTTTCTCATTCGTTCTTCTCTTTTTCTGTAAAAATAACTGAAGTTAATGATTTTTAAAATTAATCAATCTTATCGATCACCTTATTTTTACCATTGACCTTTGTGGCCAAAGAAATCATGTAGGAAACTTCACGCCTGTAACTTACTTGTAAGCGATGTTCTACAGCTGTAAAATTAAATGGTTCCACCGACAGCATAAATGTTAGACACATTCCCTTCATTCACTTTCATAAAATATAAACTAAACATGAATAGGACAATTCCTTCCAATATAACAATATGATCCATAAAAATGCACAGCAGTTAGATAAAATGGTGTCGCATATCAAAATTAGAAAAAAGCACCTGATTCAAATAATAGTGAATGAACGTTTGCATTCTTACATGACATAAGTATCAATGAAGTTTAAACAAACAATGCTAAAGGCGTATTTAAAGCTAAACAAAATAAATTCAGTTATTTATTGTTAAAGTATGCATATACATTTAATTATAAGATTTGACTGCAATTATTTTTTGGTTCATGCAAGTATGAACTGAAAACACAATGTGCACACTTTTGTATGGCCCTCTACGCGGAGTCATACAGTGTGCACATTGTTTTTTAGGTTCATACTTGCATGAACCAAAAAATAATTGCGGTCAATTCTTAAATGAACAGAATATTATTTTTAAAATGAGCTATATTATGTTTAGCAACATTTGCATAAAAACCCATACAACAGGGCACAATAATTCACATGAAAATTGGATTAATCTTTACGTTCTAAAATTAAAAGCTGCAAACTTACGGATCCCCAACGATTTATTTGTGTATTCCATAAATTAATTTATCCTATAATTTACCCTTAATAATAATATCCATGTAATAAACCCATTTGATATTTACCATTAACTTGGTTCAAAATGTTTTGCTGTCAATGGGTCATTTGTTTACAGCCAGGGCTTCTAGAATTTTTTTTATAAAATCCACTAGCCATAGGATGAGTGATTTAAAACATTTACTAGCCACCGATATAATTTAACAAAAATGTATTATTATTAATGTCATTTTGGATTAATTGGAAATTAGAAATGCTATTCATAGTAACAAGAACAATATTTTCCCGCAATAGTGGCACGAGATCTGGCGCACTGTGGTGCATGTTCGTAATAAATGGTACCTGCTCTTATGACAGGCAAAATGGGTTTTAAACTAAATCAATCTAACGGTAGCTGCACAGGTACCTTCGTGTGAGCCAGATGAGGCTATATATTGGCATGCTTTGACAGTCACAAAATTAATATTAGTGGTCATTTTGTCTGACACAAGGCAGTCGCTAGAATGCCATTGTGTTTGCTATTAATATACCAGATTCAGTCCGAAAGAAGCCCTGACTGCAATCGGCCGACTTATTCCAAGTGGCATGGAATAGTGGTGAGAGAGACTGTCATGACAGCCATCTATAAAAAAAATTTAACATGCTGTATATTGCTGTCTATTAGCCAACTCATTGTATAAGTTGACCTCTTAGTTTGTCACTAAATATCAAAATCATTGGCCTTGTGTATAAGCCAAAGTCATCTTTTGTCCAGTTGATTTCAATAATACTGTCAACAAATAGACTTTCATTATATTTTTTCCCCTTTGATTATTACAGACACAGTCATTATTATCGTAAATTTGTTAACGTCTTCCATGCCTTGCAAAAATAATATAGCACCAATAAATCCAAACAAGAAAATAAACAATTCAAGCTGTAACAAAATATCACTGCATATAAGTAATTACATTATTCATTGGACAGCAAATAATAAAACTCATTAAGGCATGTTTAATCCTTGTTTTCTCCCCACACAGAAACAAACGATTCTGTGGTCCTTGGCTGTTGTTTACATTGGTGCAGGTGGCAAAATCGTGTGATCCAATCAAATAAGAGCTTACAAAATGATATAGAACAAGTAATTTTTATTACTATTCATCAAACTATTAATGCATTCAAGAACACAAAACTACATAATATTGTATTATGGGGTGTTTTATTTATACTGTGCACAACTTATTGTTACATAAGGCTGTACGGGTCTGATCAAAATTTGTAAGTCGCAGTTGGGAGTGTTTTCGATCAGAACTTTATGAACCAATATACCTCCACGTATAAGCCAACTTTCTTCTTTTGGAAAGCATTTCTAGACTTAAAAAGTTGGCTAATACACAGCAATATACAGTATTTTGTTTTCATCAGTGTCATTAAATTGCATCGGTATATAATATAGTAGAATAGAATATAATAATATAAGAAACTACCCATAAAGGTTCTGTTACGTGCTTCAAATGCCGAATATCGTGACTTCACGACAGAATTTTAGCAAACTTTCATAAATTGCAGATATATCGATGGCGTGCTAACGCAGGTAGTATTTTATAACAAAAGTAGACGGTGGTCGTGAAGGAAATAGCTGGTCAAATTGAACGATGGAGAAAAAGCTGGTTAAATTGAATGATGGAGAAAAAGCTGGTTAGAAAATTACCATACATCTAGGTCAGGGATTTCCCATTGCACGCAGTTTTCCAAAACATTGATGACATTAGCCAACACACATTTGGAGTTTCTGAAGAGTGATTACAGCTTTTGAACAAACGATCTGTTTATGTTGATATTCAATTGGTTTTGTATAATCTACTGACCAACAAAATAAATTGTTCGTGTTAAATTTTATGTACTGCAATTTATTTTTCTTTCACCCGCTAAACGAAATTTGAAATAATAAGTCACAGGAAATCCCGATGTTTTTATCTGTTTAGTGTTTTAAATTTAAAACATGTTTGAAGTAAGATATTGTTTAAAAAATAAAGAAAAAGCAGGATAAATGTTTATTTTGTTGGTGCAACTATGTTACTAAACCTTTTCTAGACTTCTAAACACAGTGCCAATTTTGTATCACTGCAGTGCCGACTTTGTATCAACTGCGATGCTGATTCGAAATGGATACATTGTATTTTTCTCACACTTGCAGTGTTGGCTTATTGTCTTCCAAAAACAGTATTATTTTTTTTTAAACATTTTCTGATGAACGATCACAGCTTTACACGAACGATAAATCATTTGTTGATATAGGTTTTGCATAACTGACAAATGAAAGACAAAATCATTTGTGCCAAATTGTATGCCCTGCGAGTGTCTAATTCGGAGCCTTTTGAAATGAATGCAGAATACATTTAGAAATGGACCCATAAATGTTCACATCGCCTATTTTTGTATCACATTTCTTCCCTTTCTTCTGGGAAAGAAGAAGTCACTTCTACTTTTTCAATTCTAGATTAGGGCTTGGTGGACATTTAAATGTCCCATTAGTACCAATCTGTACCTTATTCTGTAAATAGCATATGCATAATCTTATTTTGCCTAATATTGTTTTCCATGACATAATATACTGTGACATTATATTTTTTAGAAAGAAGCTATACAGCTCGTGTATTGAAATTGAGAAATGTACCTTTTACGTTCTTCCATTTTCATCTTGAGAAGTTCCTCACGTTTCTTAATGCGATCTTGTTCTCTTTGTTGTTTCTCTTTGAACTCTTTCCTTCTCATTTCCATTTGCATCTAAAAACAAATATTCAATGCCAAAGAAAGTTAGAATCGAAATTAATATTTCTAGAAATAACAAAGAAAACAACAAATAACGTTACCCCTCAATTTTACATTTGTGTGGATATACATACATAAGCGGGCATCTTTGTTTTCCATAAAGTTTAGTGCAAAACAAATGTAGTGGGACACTACAAGCTGAGAAACCTATTTTATACTTTCAACACCCTGTGCAGACATCCTGAACAGTAATAACCAATAGACACTATACATAACCTAATCAAAACAGCCCATCATATACTGAACAGTAATAACCAATAGACACTATCAAAACAGCCCATCACATACTAAACAGTAATAACCAATAGACACTATACATACACTAATCAAAACAACCCATCACATAACCAACAGGGGTGCACAAATCGGTTGTCCGCGCACCAGGGACAACCAAAATATGTTGCGGGCAACCATTCTTTGTCAAACAGTTGCCCAATGGGAAACCAAGAAAATCATAAAACAAGTAAAATGAAAAACAAAACTTCTCGACAGTCACAGTCAATTCAAAAGTATCGAAACTGATAACTTGACTGACAGGCCATATAAATATCCACCCTAACGCTGCCATCCACTCAGCATCCACTGTGCATGATTTTGACGAGTTCAATGCAGACAGGTACGTTTCAGAATGGTGGCTATTAGCAAAGGGCACAAGACATGTGAAAGGCCACAAACTACACCAACAACCATCCAGTTCTGAGCTAAAAATGTGAACAATCGGTTACATAATCTATCCGACACCTAACATAAAATAATAATACCAAATATTAACAGGGATCTCGCAAATGGTATCGAGAAGCGGTGTCATCAAGAATTCAGCATAACAATGTTTGCTTATTTTAATAATGAGTTATTAATTTTAACGGCAACATGTATGCAAGAAAAGTCTAAAAAATCTGTACCGTGTTATTTTAACTCTGTAAAGTCTTTGAGCCAAAGTAATAAAAACGGACCTAAATTACGTGTCAGTTTTAATACACATGCTAGTTCAGGGCCAAAGACAAGTAGGCTAAGACTGAGTTCAGCTAGACCGAGCAAAACAAAAACGTTCGCTAAACTGGTTTATGTGCTTCACGTTAAACCCAATGTCCACGTCGGGAACCAATCGCATAGTTCGCGAACATTAGGAAAACGTTTGTTGACTGTTCTCAGTGTGCAAACAGATCACGCTTGACAGTCAGCCGAGACTGCTGCACCTGTCAAAAGACATTGTTGCAGACATTATAGTTTAAACAATATTTATTGCCGTCAAAATGCGGTTTGGGATTGGCCAACAGGCAAGAGCCTATATTAAGGCCTCTCCCTACATTTATAAATACAAGTTTGATACATCAAGATGACAGAAATAGTATAATAATTTAAATAAATTCAAATTAGCTAAGATGAGAAGAATGGAAGAGAGAGAGAAGAAAGGAAAAATAAAAATAGATAGTTGATATGATATTATTTAGTCACAGTTGGGAAGGGAGGAGGAATAATGAATGGTTAGTTATCAAAACGTTTGCTATTAATTATAAAGTCTTGAACAGATTTAAATATAACACTATTTTCGTGGGTACTAAAATTTGGGTCACCAAATAATAAAGTCTTGCAATTAAGATTGTGATATTTTGACAGGTGAGTATTACGAATTACATTATATAGTGGACAATAACATAAAAAAAATTCTGCATCTTCAATAAGTACAAAATGGACTGTCATTTACGTGTCTTACAAATTTATGACCATTTAGATCACTAGTTCCCAAGCGGAGTCAACTATGTAATATCTGTTGCCTTCTATCACCATCGTAAAAGTAGCACGGTACAATTGGGTCTGATGTATTTAATTCTGATTTAAATCTATTTAACGATGAAGAATTCCTAATATCGGACGTTATATTATTCCATAATTTAACTGTGGAAGGAAAAAAGGAATTCGCGAAAAGTTTAGTTCGACAAAAGTATGTAAGGAGGCGATCTACATTACGAGTGTAATATGGTTTTTTTGCAGAAATGGGGCGTGGTAATTGTAATGTCAAGAATGTGGGGAGCAAGTTATTATTCTGATAAAGATATAAAACCAGTTTCGCTATATAGTAACTCGTGAGATGTTCCCCGAACAGAACCACAAATTGTACGCAAAGCGTCCAAGTGTATATTTTCAAGATTGTATGCCTGTTGGAGACTACAATTATCCCAAAGAATATCGGCATAATCAAAAATGGGAAGAATAAATGATCTATAGATTTTTACTAATGATTTTCTAGATAATCTATATTTAAAGGATCGAAGACAATTTACCATTTTACTGGCCTTACTTACAATATTTTGTATATGGAAATCCCATTCCGCAGATTTCTGGAATGTAAGGCCCAAGTGTTTATGGACATCAACCTCTGATACTTGTACGTTGTCTAAAAATAACTTAGAATTGCTGGGGGTTTTAATTTTTCGGCTAAACAACAAGGTTTCGGTTTTTTCGGGACTGAACTTAACAAGCCACCGTTTAGCCCACTTGTTAATATGCTCTAAGTCAGAGTTTAAAATATTACAACATAGTTCAGGATTTTCAACAGTAATAAATAATGAGGTATCATCAGCGAACAATCTAATATTTGAAGTAATCCCATTAACAATATCATTTATATATACCAAAAACAAAATAGGACCAAGAACAGAACCTTGAGGGACACCTGCGGAAATGGGTTTAGTATGAGAGAAATGGTTTTGTAGTACTACACATTGTCTTCGATCAGATAAATAGCTTTCAAACCATAATAAGAGTTTTCCCGAAATCCCAACAGTTTCTAATTTATAGATCAGACCCTTATGCCAAACTCGATCAAATGCTTTGCTTATATCGCAAAATACTGCTCTAACTTCTTTCCCTTCATCCATAGAATGACAAATAAAATGATAAAAATCAATTAGTTGGTTAACAGTTGAATCGCCAGGAATAAAGCCAGACTGGAATTTTGTTATGGTGTTATTTATTCTAAAGAAATTGAAAATGTGCTTAAAAATGCATTTTTCGAAAAGTTTGGAGAGATTACTTGTAAGTGAAATGGGTCTATAATTACTTGGTTCATGGATACTACCCTTTTTATGAATAGGATTTACGTTAGCAAGTTTCCAATCTGAGGGGAAAATGGAATGGTGTAATGATAGATTAAACAAGCGTGTTAGAGGGTATGAAAGTTCTTTAGCTAGTAACTTAAGTAATCTATTGCTAATAAAGTCGGGGCCGGATGATTTGGATGTATTAAGGGTGTTTAAGATATCTTCTACTTCGGATTGTACTAGCTCTATTTCTATAAGTGGATCAACTGTAAGGTCTACTGTCGGAAGCTCTCCTTGCGGGCAGTGTAAAGTAGATTGTTTAATAAAGAATTCATTAAATACATTGGCTATCTCCTTAGGATTATCAATGACGTTACCATCGACAAGCAGCGGTGTTATAGTTAAACTAATACTCCCACGATTTTTAAAGTGAGAATTAACAAGTTTCCACCAATATTTTGTACCAATATCGGTTGAACTGTTAATTTTATTGTCTATTTTCTTAAAATATTCTGATTTGGCTTTGCGTACCTCCGATATTACCAAGTTACGTGTTTTCCTAAAGTTGGCCCAGTCATTAGGAGTATTATTGTTTTTAGCTTTATTGTGAAGTTTATGTCTTTGTCGCATTAATCTTCGAATGTTGCCATTCATAAAAGGTTTATCTCTAGGTCGGACAGTAACTATTTTATAAGGAATAAATGTTTTCGCTGAATTTAATAAAACGTTAGTTATATTTGTCGTTATTGTATCAATGGACTCCGATTGGAAAATGTTATCCCAGTTAAAACTTTAAATAAATGTTTTAAGACCACAAATATCGGCAGAAGGGTAATCCCAGATAGTTCTTTGAAATGCATGTATTTTGTTCTCGTGAGGTCTAGGACCAATATGAAGCACAACTGGAGAATGATCACTACAGAAAGGAGTAAGAACATTGGAAGATACTATGTATAATGGACAAGAAACGAATATCAGGTCGAGCGTACTTTTACTATTTTCTGTAATTCGTGTGGGTTCTTTAACTAATTGGGACAATTGAAATCGGGCACACAAATGATCAACTTTAGGATGGACACGTTCGAAAACGTTTGCATTAAAATCACCAATCATAATGACTTTGTTAATACGATCATCAATACCACTACTAAACGATTCTTCAATTAAAATCCACGATTCGGTAGTACTAGATGGTGCGCGATAAAAAGTACCTAATAGGATTTCACATTTATTACGGTTCAATTCCACCCAGAGAGCCTCCAGACCGGGGACATCCATATCTTCTCTATGTTTAGATATTATATTGTCTTTTACATAAACCGCTACTCCGCCCCAATTATTATATGTCCTATCCTTGCGATATGGTTCATGAAATCCTTTAATAATAATATCTTGATTGGAGATGTTAGGGTTCAGATGGGTTTCAGTGATCGCAATTACATCAAAATCGCACATTTCCGTTTCAATGAGATCTACTTTGGGCAGAAGTCCATTCACGTTCAGGTGGGCAACAGATATACTAGATGACACCGTAATGGGTGGACCTGGATTCAAATGGACATCACCAGATAAAAACAATTGTAAAAGAACTAAAGTTATACCTCGTTTTCCTAACAAACTACAACATAAATAAAAATACAAACTCATCAGATCGGTAATCAGTTTGCCGCATCCAAAACTATGGTGCAACCATACTCTTGCCCGGTACACAACTATATCAACCGACATCAAGTAACAATATTAAAAATAAACTGTGAATGGGCAAGGCAAGGGGTTCACCTAATATGAAGCAAAATAATACTAATAGATATACATAGCAGCAAGCTTGACAAAATTCTGGTACATTAAACGTATCAAATACTATGTGCATTTCTTATAATCAGCAGCGACGCAAAACCCACCTGTCAATAAAGCAATCTTATCATAGACAACTTCATATGTGTTTTTTATCTGTAACCATTCAAAAAGAAAGGGGAATTTAGAGTAGAAGATACGACAGAATAAAAAAGCAGATAATAAAAAGGGTAAAACAGTACGTATAACCACAATTATGAAATGGTGTGGTTCGTAGCATTTAATTTTAAACAATAATAACATTACTAATAAAAACAAAAATTATATATAAATGTCCGACTATAATCATAAATGCACGTAAACTCGCTCACACAAATCCTTTGGTGTAACGCAAGGGTATTTTCAATACATACAAGCAATGAACATGTGTAGTTGTAAACATGTATATACACATTTCCACGTGCTCGCACACCCACGTGCACGAATCGTCAAAACGGTAGGACTTCACCAACCAGTCAAACAATAACCAAGTGTCGATACACATACATACGCGCGAACGCACACATATACCCAGCATGTCGTTAGCACATATTGCGGATAATTATATCTGCAGTAAACAATATTTATTACAACAATATATCCTTTCACATCAATCAGAAAATTACCTTTGTTGTGATATTGATATTTGAAGTTACCCGATTTTCTAAATTAACTGCACGAGTTGCCAAGTGTGTTGCAGACATTAAACAATACGATTACACGCAAGTAAATCTTGATGTAAATTTGTGAGAAAAAAACCCACCACCAAATAGTTGTTCGCATCAATGAATACTTAATTGCTGTTTTGTTTGTTTATTTCCGTTGTCTTTGTTAATTTCGCACTCATGCATTTCCCGATAGCGGGAAAGGAACATGCAGTATTTATACAAATTGCGGTTAAACGTACACTGATGTATATGTATACAATTAGTTAAAAATAATCATGATATTTGTTAGATAAAATATTATATACATTTGTTGACTGTGAGGTGACATCTCAAAATTTGCTAGATTTTAAAAAGACCGTTAAATTTTAATTCATTATCTTTTTAATCAAAACCGTTTGATGTAAATGGATAGTTGTCATAACATGAAGTCAGCATTCTTAGGCTACGTATTTTACAAGCTGAAATCAACAACAAGCATTTAACACGATGCGGAAATCAACAAAATGGCGCAAATTACGAAATTGTTGGGGTGTGGAATAGATGGGGTTATTTTAAAATACAATTAAAAGCAGTTCAAACCAAAATAAAGATTGCTATTTTACTGTTTAAAAAAAGAAGAGTATTGGCTCTCAGATTTTTATTAATGCCATAGGCCTTAGAATTTTGGGTGTGTTTGCAGAGGGCATTGGCTTCCAACTCTGCATATCTCCCCTCACCCACTGAAAAATCAAAGTAATATATTAACTGCCCCTACCCCCATTGCTGTCTTTGATTTTGATCGGGGATAATTTTGTTATTCAGATGTATTCCAGTTTGTACATAATTAGCTAAAAAAGATACATTTTCATATTCATATATAAATACTCTATACAGTACTACACAAAACAATTTTGGCTAAAACATTTTCATTAGGGCAAATAAAAATCCCATTTGGCAATTTTTTTGGCAACAGGTATTTTTAATCCTGGATGAGCCCGGAGTTCATCAAAGTATTATGACTGTGACAGCCCAAGCGAGATCGAACCACCTCTTGGATCCATTCAGCTGATTGGTTTTTTTTTATCTCGTTTCAACCAGTGTACAACAACCGGACAAAGGCTGTGGTATGTGCCTTCCTGTCTGTGGGAAAGTGCATATAAAAGATCCCTTGCTGCATTAAAAAAAAGTAAAGTTTGTTTTATTTAACGACGCCACTAGAGCACATTGATTTTTAATCTTATCATCGGCTATTGGACGTCAAACATATGGTCATTCTGACACTGTTTTTAGAGGAAACCCGCTGTCGCCACATAGGCTACTCTTTTTTACGACAGGCAGCAAGGGATCTTTTATTTGCGCTTCCCACAGGCAGGATAGCACAAACCATGGCCTTTGTTGAACCAGTTATGGATCACTGGTCGGTGCAAGTGGTTTACACCTACCCATTGAGCCTTGCGGAGCACTCACTCAGGGTTTGGAGTCGGTATCTGGATTAAAAATCCCATGCCTCGACTGGGATCCGAACCCAGTACCTACCAGCCTGTAGACCGATGGCCTGCCACGACGCCACCGAGGCCGGTCCTTTTCTGCATTAGGAAAAATGTAGAGGGGTTTCCTCTGATGACGAGTCAGAATTACTAAATGTTTGACATCCAATAGCCGATGATTAATTAATTAATTAGTGTGCTCCAGTGGTGTCGTTAACAAAACAAACTTTTTTTCAGCCTAAGCGATGATGAGCTGTAGATAAATAATGTTAATGATAATAATAAAAACATTTTAAATTTCAGTTTCATTTTAAAGACAGTTCAAAATTATATTCATAAAACGTTTTATGAAATATGTGGGCAACCAAGAGATGATGTTGGGCAACCAAACTTCAGCTACTGGTTGCCCACCGGGCAACTATCACAATTTCACATTTGTGCACCCCTGACAACAGACACTATACATAAACTAATCAAAACAGCCCATCACATACTGAACAGTAATAACCAATAGACACTACACATAAACTAATCAAAACAGCCCATCACATACTGAACAGTAATAACCAACAGACACTACACATAAACTAATCAAAACAGCACATCACATACTGAACAGTAATAACCAACAGACACTATACATAAACTAATCAAAACAGCACATCACATACTGAACAGTAATAACCAATAGACACTATACATAAACTAATAAAAAAAGCCCAACACCTACTGAACAGTAATAACCAATAGACATTATACATAAACTAATTAAAAAAAAAAGCCCAACACATACTGAACAGTAATAACCAATAGACACTATACATAAACTAATAAAAAAAAGCCCAACACGTACTGAACAGTAATAACCAATAGACACTATACATAAACTAATCAAAACAGCACATCACATACTGAGCAGTAATAACCAATACACTATACATAAACTAATCAAAACAGCACATCACATACTGAACAGTAATAACCAATACACTATACATAAACTAATCAAAACAGCACATCACATACTGAACAGTAATAACCAATAGACACTACACATAAACTAATCAAAACAGCACATCACATACTGAACAGTAATAACCAACAGACACTATACATAAACTAATCAAAACAGCACATCACATACTGAACAGTAATAACCAACAGACACTATACATAAACTAATCAAAACAGCACATCACATACTGAACAGTAATAACCAATAGACACTACACATAAACTAATAAAAAAAAGCCCAACACATACTGAACAGTAATAACCAATAGACACTATACATAAACTAATAAAAAAGCCCAACACCTACTGAACAGTAATAACCAATAGACACTATACATAAACTAATTTTTAAAAAAGCCCAACACATACTGAACAGTAATAACCAATAGACACTATACATAAACTAATTTTTAAAAAAGCCCAACACATACTGAACAGTAATAACCAATAGACACTATACATCAACTAATGAAAACAGCACATCACATACTGAACAGTAATAACCAATAGACACTATACATAAACATAAAAAAAGCCCAACACCTACTGAACAGTAATAACCAATAGACACTATACATAAACTAATGAAAACAGCACATCACATACTGAACAGTAATAACCAATACACTATACATAAACTAATGAAAACAGCACATCACATACTGAACAGTAATAACCAATACACTATACATAAATTAATGAAAACAGCACATCACATACTGAACAGTAATAACCAACAGACACTATACATAAACTAATGAAAACAGCACATCACATACTGAACAGTAATAACCAATACACTATACATAAACTAATCAAAACAGCACATAACATACTGAACAGTAATAACCAATAGACACTATACATAAACTAATAAAAAAAGCCCAACACCTACTGAACAGTAATAACCAATAGACACTATACATAAACTAATCAAAACAACCTAGACCCAGTGGTTTTCCGTTAAAAAAAAGAAGCTATTTTTCATTTCATGTTTTTGTAAATTCTGTTTCATTTCTGTTTCAGAATATAATATGTAATTAACAAGTTAAATAACACAAGTTGTGACAAATTAAAGGAGAAAATTTTATTTATTCATGATTCTTCTGGTACATATTATAATTGTAATGACCTGAATAACCAAACAACTTCATAGAAATCAATACATTAACAATGCTTTGACAGTCTGAAGTATCCGCATACCACAGCGGAAATAAAGTAACATTGCTACGTTCAGCCAATCGTTTTTCATGAAACGTTTGCAAACTATTTTGACTGGTTCCCAAAGTCTTCATTCAGTTTAATGTGTAGCATAAAAATCAGTCTCTTAACCTTTAGACTACTGGATTAATTTTTGACAAAAACCATGTTGAGTTTACAATTTTTACTCAAATAAATTCACTTAAATGTTTTATAAATACAAAAAATAAAGTTCATGTTTGAATCAGTAAGTACTATTTTTCTAATTTTTATATTGTAGTTAATGTTGATTAAAATTATTTTAAAAAAAAGAGGATTGAAAATGTTGTTTACTTACGAGCATTTGTTGTCCATATGTTCATTATTCCCAATAACAGTGGTTTTCTGACCAGAATTTTTATTAAAAAAATGAACTACAATTCATATCCCAATATTTGGTGATTTTCGTTGTTGGTAAAACGATCAAATTTATTACCAAATTATCCGACACAATCTGCAATCGATCCCTGAGAATGACCACGATGTGCCACCATTGCTGTCAAGTGAAAATACTAGCCGAAAACTAAATTTAAAGATACAAGTTGTCTTCAGTTTCCTGTTAATAATTTCTTCTTTTTTTCGGAGAGTGTCGTATGCAAATTAGCGGGATATATGGAATAAGGGAATACAGTGTACAGTATGTCCACTGGTGTGACGTCGGGCCAGATATCTCGCCTGCTGAACTCACTCCAGGCAAAAGACATTACGCGTGTGCCAATAGTAATGTATAACGACTAATCGTCAGTTTTACAGCATGTGACAATAGTAAAATGAAAACAGTTTTTTTTATAAACTTCGCTGAAAATCGTAATTCCGTTTCCAAATGTATATTTCGTTTCACAATGGGAATTCCGCCCGTTTTCCACGATCGTGGAAAATCACTGGGTCTAACAGCCCAATACTAATGTACTGGACAACAAGGTAATGCACTAAAATCGATTATACCAAAGGCTTACCTGTTGCGATACTTGTGTTGGAGTACTTGTGGTCTTCTTAATAAATGATGTTATCATGCCAGATAAAATATTTGATGGTTTTGGAGTGTTATACTTCATACTACTCATAAATGAGTAAGAACGAGGGTGAACAACCTGAAAAATATTAGGATCATAATGTAAAAATATATATATATATAATTGAATACTTTTTATTTCTTAAAGTTTCATCCAAGCAACATCATTAAACTAAGTGACAAATCCAATCTCTTTCTTTTTTTAGAGACAGACCGAACATAATGCTGCTTGATACACTCTGTTTAAATTAATAACTATGGGCCATAATGTTATATCTATTTCACTGAATACTTTGGATTCCTACCTTTTGGTACAGCACTTGTTTTATGCGCGTTCAGTCTGGGAACGATCCCCGTCGGTGGGCCCATTGGGCTATTTCTCGCTCCAGCCAGTGCACCACGACTGGTACATCAAAGGCTGTGGTATGTGCTATCCTGTCTATGGGATGGTGCATATAAAAGATCCCTTGCTGCTAATTGAAAAGAGTAGCCCATGAAGTGGCGACAGTGTGTTTCCTCTCTCAGTATCTGTGTGGTCCTTAACCATATGTCCGACGCCATATAACCGTAAATAAAAGGTGTTGAGTGCGTCGTTAAATAAACCATTTCCTTCCTTCCTTCCTACTTTTTGTTTCACTTAAGTGATGCAAAGCATCTGACAAAAATACCTACATTAAACGTTCTTAACTATATTTGAAAACAAGGATGACATCATTATCCATACTTGATCATACTTGATCATTTTTAATACTTCATTACAATTACAGGCAGGAAAAACAAATCACATGAAAAATGTCATTTTTTCCTTTTAGCCAAAAAGTAATTTTAATGCATGATTTTCAATAATTTTTATAAAATTGAAATAACATTTATTGAAAATAAAAAGACATAAGTCGAACAGACTGATGGTCTACATACTAAAAACCACTGGATTACAGATGCTGGAGTTATCTGTGTCGGTTAAACAACAAGTATATTTAAAGACATACCTTGTCTCTTGGACACTCTGGGGAAGGTGTGTTATTCATAGAATCACCATCACTGTTTCCACTGTCGCTGCAACAAAAATAACTATTCAGTCATAAACAGCATCAATCAAAAAATAAATTTAGATATACCAATTTACATGCACTACTCAAACCACATACTTTAAAAAAACCCTAAAAACTTCTTTATTTGTCATTTCCCTACAAAACAGGGAATATAAAAATTGTTAACTATATGTTACAACTCACCCAGCTGATTCTGACGACTTGTGCTCTAAACTTTGTTTGTGATCATTCTGTTCCTAAAATACAAATACAAGTAGATAACATGCATGAACATATTCACCAGAAGTAGCTATATTGGTATGCTATTAATCATTCAAAATAATAAAATTTGTATCAGACATTAAAATAAACAAGTCCCCTTAAAATTGACATGAAATGTTCTCCATTTAAGCTTGATAAAAATCAACAATGTTTTTGAAACATTATTTCTTCTTTCCATACAAGCCAAACATACATAGTACATAGGTTATGTATCATATACACTGTAGCATTAATAACAAAATTATGAAAGTAGAACAGATCTCTATAGCTGGCACATATAGGTTTTAACTGTAGAAGTGGTGGTTGGATTTTAACTGAATAAACCAGGTTATACTCACATTTTTAGCAAAGCTGGTCATAGATCCTGTACATGACCGTTTGGGAGTTGCATTTTTCATCTCTTCTTCTGCTTGTCGTTTCCTAGTTTTTGTTCTGAAAAACCTCACAAAACCCCCCCTCATAAAAATTGATGATCCAGTTTGAAACAAGCATTCTGAGTACTGCTAAAGCAATATGTCCCCTACCAGACCTAACAAATTTTCATATCTCCTAAATTCAAGGGCTATCCATAACTGTCAATCATCAAGAAAGTTAAACTTGATCTGTAACAGTACAAGATAAAGCAATATATAAAATGTCATCTCAAAGGTCCGGAAAACAAATTTCCATATATCCTAAGTACCATAATTCTGTCAAATATGGGTAAATCGCTGTGAAAGTCGAACTTCATCCATAACAGTACATAATAAAGCTATACACAAAATTTCAGCTTAATATTTCAAGACATTGTGTAAAAAAAATCCAGAAAACTATGTGGGACAGATGGACGGACAGACAGACAGAAGAAAGGAGATAACCTATATTTTAGGGTTTTTTAGTGTACAGAAATAGTGAGAAGACTGGTCATAAAATAAGAGAAAGATTATAAATCATAGTTTTTCCATTTTTAGAATATTAGACCTTGAAATGTGCTTATAGAAGTAGACCCAAATCTTTAGTGACATCCACACGACATTAAAGTTTCAACATTTTGTTAGCCTTGAGTCCAGACTTCTAAAACTTGTAAGCGAAAAGGGACTGCTTGTTTTTTTGTTTTTTTAAATTATTGTACCATTAATGACATCAATTGGTATGCCCACTTGTGCATACATTATTTATCTTTTGTAAGCTTTCATTTCTCATGCAAATCAAAACAATGTATAAGTTCATAATTAAAGAGACTGTCCCGAGTTTGCTGCCATTGTAACATGTTCTCCACTAACAATGCTCTTTCAACTATTAAATTTATATTATAAATGAATTTTCTTGTTTAGCATATCTGTGACTTAACAAACCAAATTTAACCCCAAAAGAATTTTGTACATACGAAATAATATTTGATACATAATAAAATGAAGACAGCTACTACAGACATTATTATGGTCAGAAACACACTGCATGTACATGTATAGGCACTGATCATTTATACAAGAAAATGTGTTTAATGTCATTTTAGTTGTTAAAAAAGGATTGTTGGACTGTTATTCAGAAACGTAACAGTGGAAAACTCAGGACATCCCTTTAATACAAATATTTGTTTATGTACAAACCTTGTACGTATTTCATTCTCTGGCTCTGAATTAATGTTCCTGTTGTCAGACTTGTTGCTTGCCCTCCTCCCAGAACTTGTTGCCGATGTAGACACATTCTCTTCTTCAATTGTATTGTCAACATTAACTGCACCAATGCCTTTAGATGAAAGGTCCAGATTGCTGGCACTACAGTGAGTACTGACAATCCCAGAGTCCACACTATCTCTTTGTGCCGACTTTTCTCTGTTGTTGTCGGGCATCTGAAATTCGGTAGGTATAGAACCACAGTTCTGGAAGACACTGACGGCGTCTTCAGAACTCACAGATCCAGAATGTTTCTCAGTTTCACTTTCAATGGCCTTATTCTTTCTCGTCTTTGTACGTGTGCTCTGTCTCACCGGTCTTTCAGTACTAGTGTCTGAGTCACTACAAGACGTTCTGGGCAAATCACTCTCAGAACCTTGAACTTTAAGTCGTTTCACCTTCTTAACCCTTGTTTTTGTTCTGGGCACTCTAAACGTTTCATGTTCACTATCAGACATATCTGATACTTCAGGTCGCATGGATGTTTTTCGCTGTTCAGTGGAGGATTGCACATGAACCTTGAAATTAGTTTCCTTATTTTCTTTATCATCAGCACTTAAATGAACACCATGATCTCGTTCTGTGTTGGATTCAGAACTGGTTGGGACACTTTCTTCTCTACCAGAAACGTCTGAAACAGTCTTCTGAAAAATGTTTAAGCATTTAAAAACTACTACTAATAATAATTAAAAAACCCTAATATGATTACCCTAAATAAGATGATATCAGATGGATAGCACTCAGAGATAGACGGAAAACTATTAAAATGTAACATATTACATCATCCTGCATCAAAATGTAAATAAACACCAAAAACACTGGTGTTCAAGCTGAATGTGAAGAAAATGCAATTAAGATACCACACATGAAATGGGAACCTCATCAAAGATTAATGATGTATTCTGGAGAACTTTAAACATTTAGATTGGATTTAGCCATGAATAAACAATTTGCAAAGTGCTTTCTCTACTGTTCTCTGAAACAATGTAAATTACAAACTATGGCATAAGAGTTTCATTTTGTTGACAGCTAACACTTCAAATTCTTTTAAGTTTGGTAACCAGAAAGAACCTACATATTTTTGTGCATGGCATTCTCTTAGACGGTTCTTGCTGGTATTAGTCTAAAAGTGACATCTAGAGGTTTCACACTGGGCACAAAAACCAGGCTATGGAAGTTTCAGTTTCAGTTGTGTTATCTTCAAATATTAATACTAATATTTAGTACTTTTAAGAAACCCATCAATGGTAAACAATAAATAAATAACACAGAAATAAATGCTACAGCAATGGTTAGGATTGTGCTGATGACTGTTAGAATTAAAGATATACACCACACCACTTAAACAAATTTGTTATCCCATTTAGACTTATGACATCAACCCTAAGAATGACTAAATCTGTGGGATTCTACAAAAGATTGCCATCCCTGATTTGTTTATTTAATCAAATATATTTAGTTGAAATTATTAAATATGTACATTATTCAGAGTTGTCTTTTTCAGGCGTAATCTAGTACGTGGTCTTTTGGTAGCCTCTTCACACTGCATAGGTTCTACCTGTAAAATATTCATAAAAAAATAAAATGTTTTAATATATATATGCATATATCAGGGTGGACCCGAAATACAATATTAAAACCTTACTTAATATAGAATTAGTTTAAAACTAAGGGGAATGTAACTTTGATATTTCACACCCATTACCAGGGATGGCTCTGGGTGATCAGAAAATTGAGCCAAATCATCACTTTAAACTTAAAAACTTGCAAAACCCCAGTTATTTTCTAATAAAACAAGCATTTTGAGAGTATTGCTAAAGCAAACCACGTCCCCTACCTGATCCAACAATTTTTCTTATCTCCTAAATTCAAGGGCCAAACATCTGTGAAAAGTGGGTAAATCACCATGCAAGTTAAACTTGATCAATGAAAGTATATGATAAAGCTATATAAAAAATTTCACCTCAATATTTTCAGGTATTGCAAAACAGAAATCTGCAAAAAAACATTTCATATCTGCTAAGTTCAAGGGCCATAACTCTGTCAGAAATGGGTAAATTGCCATGAAAATAAACTTCATCTGTAACAGGATACAGGGCTAGCTCTGGCACTCGCCAAATTCGCCAATTGCGAATTTTAAAAACTGGCAAACTTTATTTTCATTTGGCGAAATAATTTCATGAAATAATTGATATTTTGTCAGAAAATTTAACTTGTAGAGGCACTGATTTTCTGCGATTGCGGAATCGCGGAAATACCTATCTGAAACGGAATTTCCGATTTTTTCCCAAAACATTAGTTAACTTTAAATAGCGCATTTGATTAATTAACATTTATTTTTCGAACTAGAAACTATGGACACCGACATCTGCCTGTGCTACGCTACGACACTAGTACCTTTGTATGTTACGCCAAATGTTTAACGTAGAGTATCTAGACGTTTTACCAGTCGTGTTTTCTTCGCTTATTCCCGGCGATTTAACGGGAAAAACCGAACATTGTGAGCTAAAATTGTCTGATATTTACTCAAGTGAAAGATATATTATGTTATGTTTGCTTATTAATTTTTAACATTTGCGGCATTGCCATATTTCCGATCTCACAAAGGAATGTAGTAATTGCATATTGTATGCCAGGCTTTGTTCAAAATAAATTATACAAGGGAAGTGGTTTATAGTGTGATCGTTTGTAATTATTTTCCCGATATATCGTAAACAAAACCGAAAATAAATACAAACTACTGACATGTTTTGCCTCATTGCATATTTATTTATTTTATACCAGCAATTAACTGCGGTGTGTGTTTGAGTGAAACAAAAACAGAATTTGTTTAATACTGAAACGGGAAAAAACAGAATTTGTAACATTATGAAACGGAAAAGAGAAAAATCTGAAACAGAAAATCAGTGCCTCTAAACTAGGTTTCTGCAGTTTTTGAAGTTTTATAGATAATTTGGTGAAATTTTCTGTTGACCCATAGCTAGCCCTGGGATATGATAAAACTATATACAAAATTTCAGTTCAATATCTCAAGGCCTTCTAAAAAAAGAAGTCCGGAAAAACAATCTGATGCCAAAAGCCAAGTGGCCCAATAAAAACAATAAATCTACTGAATATGGAATTGTCTAAAAAGTATGGGGATTGTAATTTTAATATTTTACACTTATTACCATATGGATATTTGCCACTGTCTTGCTGGTAGATTTTCTGATTTCTATCCATTGCTGTGAACAAAATTACTGTAGATAAAATTTCACTTAGCTTTTAACGTCACATTTTTTTCTTCCAATTATGAATCTGTTGCTATTTTAACAAAGTCGGATCTATGTTAATACTTATGTACAAAAACTTTAGGATTCAAATACAGGTCAGAGATACCGAATAACTACACAAAGGTTACTGTGCCACAGTTGTTTTGACAGGTCTGCTAATTAACAGTATTCTTTCTGATTAATGTTACAAACCATGGTTTACCTGGTCTATGAATGACTCCATGAGCGGGTTTCGACTTAACCTTTTACTGGGTCTTCCAGACAATTTTCTTAGCTGCTTCGTCATAGCTTTCAGAGATTTTCTAGAAGAACGTCTTTTATTTTCCACACTCTTAAGCACCCGTGAGTTATTGAAATGATCATCAGGCGTTGAATTCCTAGGTGTATTTTCATTAGAAGTAATTTCAAATGTTTCCCTCAGACTTTGGGAAGCGACCTTGCTTGCACTATTCCGTAGACTCGGCGACGTCACTTTACCTATCACCTTGAGGGGTTTCAAAGTTTCTGGTGTATTTGGCATGGAATGGTGTTCTGGTGTATCATTTGTTGCAACTTTTCTTGCTTGTTTTAATGGGCTTGGACTGTGCTTCTTCTCCAACATAGCTTCGTATGCAGACGTTCTCTGCCGAACAATGCTGCCCGGAGAAGCTGGGGGAGGACTAAACACAACATGGTACACGGGCTTGGTAGCGGATGTCTTGACATCACCATCTGGGCTGCTCGATTGGGACGAGGAAGGACAGCTCGAATTAGTGAAGTTTAATCGTGACCTGGTGCTCCTCGTTACGCGTGTTGCAGCAGGACTCGTCTGTTTCACATGCCGTGTCCTTGTTTGTCGAGTTGTCTTACAAGGAGTGCTGCTGTCTTTTTCACTTTCAACAGTACTGAAATAGTATTTCAATTTAGAGTAAGAAAATATAATAGAAATTAGCCTTTCAAACATTAATTGTAATATTTGTAATATTTCTTTTTGTAACAAGAGTACCGGTGACATACATGCTACGCCCGTGAGGAGTTTGATGGAAAACCATATGATGTTCAGAATATAGATAAATGATTTGATTTATTTGTATCACAGAGACCTAGTAATTGTATGTGACACACCACCATCCCAAGTTGTTCCTACATGTGAGGTTTCATGGTCCTGTATGCATCTGTATGCAAGATATGGTCCGGACAAGTATTTACTGTTTATGTGCAGTAGACCGTGAAAAGTAGGTTACAGTGACCTAGTAATGAAGTTCTGTGTATATATATATGTGTATATATTTGTGCATGCATGCATATATGTATGTATATATGAGCTGTCACACGCGAAAATCTTCAACTTAGCATGACATCAGAAACTGAGTAAAAGTGGCTCAAAGTTTGACGTGGAAGTAAAAGTTGATATGCTGTTCTCAGTCGGAGATTGCCAAAACGATAAAAATAAAGTGGTTTTATTGCTCAAATAAAATATAACTTTAATTGTTTGTATCAAATATATAAATGAATACTGGTATGGGACACCACAGACACTGTTAAAATAGATTTAAATTATGTTACGGTAAATATCGTTAGCTACTGAAGTTTTTGCTGAGTTGCACTTTCGTACACACCGCAGCTTGTTTTCTTTGATGCCCAGTGTGCAGATTGATCAATTTTTTTTCTTCAGTGTGTGAAAAAAGTGTGCCATTTGAAATGGCAGAGCTGGGTGCTGTAAAATATATTAGGATGTGGGAAAATAAAGAGGGTGGAGAAAAAATAAAGGGGACGGCACAACACGAAAATGGGACTGCACAACACGAAAACAGGGCGGTAAAATGCAATAGCGGGCCGTATGCCCCGCTTAAATGGAGCAGCGAAAACACTTGTCTCAACAGAAACAACACCACCTGTATAAAATCATTCGACCTTTTGTCTGCCCCAAGTACCAGGATACAACATGCCCTCTACCAACCGAAGAATGAAACGATATAGTTCGACAGTACGACACCAACAAAATATGAAAATACTCTATGGACGATACAGGAATCTGAATAAAGTGGGGTTGGGTGTGAAATGTAAACGGAATTTGAAAAAAAAAAGGTGCGAAATGTTGTAGTTCACTAAATTTCATGTCCATCTATGATTTACTAATTGATATTACATTCATGTATTGGATCTATAGATTTATTTCAAAAAAAGAAAGAAAAAGAGAATTGTCTGTTTTCTATGATAACCTGTAAATCACAGTATCTAATTTTCTTTTGTAATAATTTGGGAAAAGACTTTGCTATATTAATATATGTAATGTTTATAATGGTTGCAGTTAAATACACATAGAACCAAGTCAAAATACCTTGATCCTGTCCCAAGTTTTTCACTGTCTCTGTTAGTCAAAACCCTTTTTCGTCTACATCTCTTTGCATGAGGTGTTTGTGGAAGTAATTCAATATCAGGTCTGCAAGACATTAGATAATTATATTATTAATTTATACACACAATACAAATAGGTAAACGTAAGTACAATAAACTCTAGGTAACTCCAAGTCACTTTTCTCAAATCTCTGTGGTGAGTTTACCAAATGTTAACATAAATTTATACAGCCCTCAAAATTCACAACAATATTCAATAGAAAAATCAATCTGCAACAGCTGTGATAACAAGGTATTTATTTTGTTATTATTTGAACTTAATTGCTGTATCAAAATGATCTGAATTTTGAGGGCTGTGATAACTATATACCTTGCAAAAGATTTTCTGCAAGCCTCCAGTGACTGATTTAGCCACTCAAAGCAATCCTCAATGGTAGATAGAGACAACTGTAACTCCTCTTCTATAATCTGCACATAAGGAAGCCCTGCATGATGGGTAATCTTGGCTGTCATTTTGTGTCACATGCAGTCAACCTTAAAGGAATAAAAATATATACACATAAAAACAATGTTACAATTTGCTTTTTCAAAATTAACAGTGATCTGACAAATGCAAAATATATACTTGACCACATTTATAGTATTATACCTATATTTTCAGATGTATTTAGATATATAATGGCACATTTTTGGCAGGAGTTTTAAACTCATACTTATAGTCCATCCAACAGGTAACACCTTTTTTCATACTATGAAATTTACTACAAGTTATTTATTTCTAAGCCGACTGATTTATAAATTGCACAAAAAAATATTTGGGTTTTTTTTGGTGTTGTTTCCAAAATACTTTTACTTTTCTTCTTACGTGAAACCAAATTAAAATTATTTTCAAAAACAAATAATTTTTATAGAATGATACGGACTATAATCATAACTTTGTTTGCTGTTTCTGATAAAATATTAATAAAACAAATGCAAGAATACAAAAAAGTTGTTTTAATTAATTTTATAACTATAAAAAATAACAAGTACAAGCCTCTTGCAAGGTTAAAAATTAATTTGAAAACCACGGTCACCAGCAGGGCCTGTTGAAGGAAAATCTTACTGGCCCATCTCAAATTCAGCTAGCCCTTCAATTATCGCATTGGAATTTAAACTGCAAAGCTCAAATTAAAACTAGAGTGGTTTTTTGTTGAATAATAACCGCTTGTGTTAAAGAAAAACGATGAATTGATGTTTAACTTTATAATGAATAAAATAAAAATTTGTTATTAAGTTTTAAACTCATACTGACTTAAAAAAAGAAGAAAGAAATCCAGTATAAATAAACATGTTTCTTTACATAGTACCATTAAATTAAACATATATTAAATCTCATTTTCAATACAGAGTACAAGATAATGCAGAAGAAACAGGCTAAATGTAGAACTGTGCAAAAGTTGGTGAACTAGTCTGGGAGTGGCAGTCCTTTTTGTGGCAATACAAGAGGGATGGAATAAACTTTGTGATGATGCAAGAGGGGTGAAATTCCCAGCAAATTATTTCCTTGGGAGTGGCTGTTAGAATCCTAGATAGAGATCCATGGACTCATCCACTGTTTTGCCAAATGCTCATTTGACTCTGCTTTGTGCAGATATGGCCCTGATCATGTATTACGGCTGTGTCATTCAGATTACCTTGGATGTTCCAACAATTGCCTTAAAATTTGTATCACAAAAAAAAAGAGTTAACCTATGCAGTTTGATGGTAATTTGTAAAGAAATTTTTGTTTTAATTTACACTGCACTTTTACCCCAATAAAATGTTATTTGACATGGTATGGGTTTAAAACTTAAAGGGATACACCCTAGTTACGGCTATTTGTTAACCATTACGGCGTTGTTTTTCGCTATTAAACCCCATTTTTCACAAATAAAATTGCACTTTACTTACATTTTATTATTTAGAATACACATTTCCATTCACCTGAAGTGCTTTTTGTTAATCCTGATGTTTGTAAAACCACGAAATGCATTTTTTCACAAGACGTGCTGTAGAGAAAAAAACGTTAAGCAAGCGAGGTCCAATCTATTTTTAGAGGGAATCTTCCTGTGTAAACGTCACAGATGTTGGTATACCACGTGACCGTTATCATTTTGATTCGGTTTGTTTTCTCGTGCACGGTTCGCGCAATCAACATCCGATTTGTTGTTGTTCAATTGTGAGATTTTTCTTCACAGTTCATGAACATTTTCAGTAACAATAAAGTTCAGACAAGTAAGTGTCTCAACACAAAACGTTACAAACCCTTAAAACCAATAATTTTGCTAAGTCTTATGATATCTGGAGAGAACCAGGACAGAACAGTTGGAACATGTCCAGGAGAGGTGAAAAGAACGCACCCCAAGTCTGTGCGCACTCTGTGAACTTTGTCGTGATGTAGGCATTGTTGTGCTTCGAGCGACATCTACCGGTGACATCAGAATACTAAATTTCAAAATTATTTCAAGCAATTGGGACATGGGGATTCCCATGGTATTTATCGATATAAAACCTGCTTTTTCACTCCATTTGATAAAAACGTGATCTAAGTGTGTTACTGGTTTGTAGATTAACCAAATTATAATTTATTTTCGCTGGATGGAACTAGGGTGTGCGGCTTTAATAAATTACTGTTTTTATACAAATTTTATCTTTATTCATCATGTTGGCACTGTCAAAATATAGAACATGTTCTGTCTTCTGCTGCCAGATCTGTAGTTTGTGCCCACATAAACGCAGTGTGTTTTGTCACATTCGATTCAGTATTAGTGTATTTCTTTTTTAACTAGTACCATACTCGCCAGACACTAAAATCGATGGTCACCACAGGTGACCATTTGACTGCTAATTTTCAACCCTGCTCTTGACTCCATGCTATGTGGATGTTGTATTTTTGTTAAGAAGCTATGGCTGTAACTTGACAAATCAATTAATGTTGAAATATTCTGATCAAGACTATGCTATTCAGATTTCTTTCATACAGATTTACAAAATTCAAGTGACATCCGGCAAGTATTTAATAGAAGAATCTATTCAAAACACACCGGCAACATACTTTCAATGTAAACAAATCATTATTTTTTAGAAACTACTAACCTTTGATGGGTTCTGTTTCCTGGGAATTAGGCTAAATCGGAACCTCTATCAAAACGGAATCAGTTTTGTTGGCGAAAACAGAACTAATTTGGCTATAACTGCACTTCAATGTAATGGCAAAAAATAATATCTTGTAGGTATATAGATTGTGGGGTGCCATTTCAATCAACTCTAAGTTCCATTTTGTCCAGTTTGGTTCCATTTTCCTTTTGCGTGGTTCCATTTTTGCTATAACCTGTTTTGGGAATGTTGTGCTTGCTCAGTTCGGAACTCTTAAGTCATTTATTGGCAATGCGGCAAGTGTATTATTGTGTGTTTCGACATCATTCTAAAACGTGTTTGAATAGTTTGTAATCCTTGCATGACTGATTCAATGCAAATATAAAAAAATAAACAATAAAAAAATAAAATTATAATACAGTCAGATAGACCACTCGTAGGACTGGTAGTTGCATTTTTTAATTCATACGTCAGAATTTTTAATCACATTTGGAGAGCGGGCGTGTACTGTCTGCACCCCTGCTCAACACTGTCAAAATGCACGGATACCCATAGATCTACAAAATTGCTCAGTTCAGTTGATTAATTATCTGTAGTGTAGTGCATGGAACGCACAAGCAGAAATCATGGGAGTTTGAATCCCAGCAGACACAAAGTGTAATTAAAAAATTAAAAAAATTAAAATCTCACTTTGGCACAGCACCAAAGGAAAGTCCTTCCTCTGGATAACACCGAGCATGAAAACTTAAAAAATTTATTTCTGTCAGTGAAGTAACAATCATGTGCATGCGTAGTCTCATAAAAGGTGAAAACCGATTTTTATTATAACTATAATAGGAGAAGCCACGGTGACGTCACATGTTTTGATCACGTGGTACCGCGTGAGCGCTGGTAGGCAAGAAACCAGTTGACAATACTGGCATTAGTAGTAATGAACAATCGAATGTTTTTCCATCAATTAAATCAGTGTAGACTAGTTTTGATGAATGGTATTTTGTCATGGTAATTTCATACGTTGTTGTTAGATGCACAAGTCACTGTAGTAAGGATTATGAAATTAGTTTCATCAAATACAGTGGAAGCGAAACGTTGAACAGTTAAAGCTGACAACAATCAACTTTGCCCATCCCACAACGGAGATCGTCATTTTATACAAGGTTTGTTGTATGTTATTCATTCGTAATACTAATACACGTCAGTATTTATTGAAATGAAAATTGAAAAGATAATAAAATAAACAAAAATAATAATAAAAGCCCCCACCAAACTGACATGGAAACAAAGATACTCTGTGAACAGTAGGCCTACCCAGTCAATCGACAAACAACGTTTTATGTAACTTTTTGTTTGTATTGACAGATCCATTATAGTGGGTAAAACAAAAATCTGAATATATTTTATATTGTATTATACCATAAAATATGTAGGTGGCTGGAGTATTTATATTTTTAATTAAATAACAGGGAGCTGTGTGTGTGTGTGTGTGTGCATGCGTGCGTGCAATCAAGCATATATATATTGTTTCATATGAAAATGGTTCTGAAATATTTCCATTTATTAATTATATTATATGTTAATTATAATGTTTTACTTTTTTGTATTGAAGAAGTGATCCACAGGTGTATTTGTAATGTGTAAGTTGATTTTTTAATAATAAAATAAAAGGTATAAACATTTCAGGGTGGGATATCAGATGTATTAAATCATTTGTTTGGGATTAAAATAAATAAATACTAATAATAAAACTGGATATTGATCCACAAGTTGGTGATAGCCACCATATTTTATTAAAAACATAAATTATGTTACATGCATTTATTATATAAGTTATCTGAATTTGTTTGCAGCAAATAAAGAAAGAAAAGGGGAGCTGATTGTATTTATAAATATTATTGTCATCAGTGACAGATGTCAATATGTCTTCACAAATACATTTATGTGTATTCAAATATTTCAATAATATTCAATATACACAATATAAAATTTTCATACTTATATATCATAGAAATTTACCAATTTTCTTATTTTTTTCTAGGTATCAGTGATTCCTGTTTATGGACAAAAAGAGAACCGGCAACTCTTGGATGAAAAATGGGCCTTTCACGATGAATTAAGGGCATTTAAGTTTTAGGGTGAATTAAGGGATGCTAAGGAGAACACTGGTATTAGATTCAGCGATTCTTTTCTACAGTATCTCATGTTTCTGTGCATAAGAAGGATACCAGAACCTTTTTCACTGACTTTCCAAACTACCATGTGCAATATTATTGGGGCTATTCAATATGTGATGATGACATTGAAAACACTTGGATTTAATCTTTTTTTACCAGGATCTCTATTTTCTAATAAAAACAAACTTTACAAAATCAATAAAATTATATCGAGAAACAATAGACAACACATATTTATTATTTTCTTTTTCTATTATCATTATAAACCAATGATCAAATGATATTTGCATTGTGTTAATGTGTGTCTTACATTAAAACATTGTATTGTTACCATTTACAGTAATTTGTTGTTTTAACTGGTTTATTAATCAGGTTGAAAGTGATAGCCTTTGAAACTGTGCCTCTTGTCAAAGGTAACTGACACTGTTTTAGATTTGAAAGGAAGGAATCTTTTATTTAACAATGCACTCAAGTCATTTTAATTACGGATATATAGAGTCGGACATGTTTAGGGATCACACAGATAATATTAGGGAGGAAACCTGCTGCTGTCACACAATGGATTACTCTTTCCAATTAACAATAAGGGACCTTTTATATGCATCAGCCCACAGACAGGATAATAAATAGTGTAGCCTTTGTTACACCAGTTGTAGAGCACTGGCTGGAATGAGAAACAGCCCTATAGGACCACCAACAGGAATCAATCCTAGATCGACTGCGTATTAAACTATGTCCTGGCCTGCAGGGGATTAGGCGATTAAAATATTAATGGCAATTTTTATGTATATATATATATATATAAAAAATAATGCTACAAAATGTTCTGAAGATGGAACCACAAAGGTGAGGGACCAAGTAAATTTGAGATGTATCCGGTTTAAAAGGCTAAGTTCTGTACTAATATTTAAAAAGGGACGCTGTAGCTAGAGGGAGCAATGTATGTGTGGTCATGGAACATGTATGGAAACTAAATTTAGGTTCCTCCATTTTAATACAATGTGTTAATATGTATCCGATATCAGCAAGTTTAAGGAATAAAAAAGGACTTGATAAAATTAATAGTTTTAAAGTTTTTGTAAAGTTTTCTAATAAGATACTTGCTTAAATTTATTGTTGATGAAAAGCCTTACAAATGAACCAGTAGACAAGTCTGATGTGTTATATATATATATAACTACTGTCTATATATTGTCTACTGGTTGTTCATTTGTAACAAATGTTCATATATATATATATATATATATATATATATATATGTGTATATGTGTGTGTGTGTGTGTATCTATATGTACATATATATGTATATGTATATATACATATGTATATATACATATGTATATATACATATGTATATATACATATATATATACATACATATATATATATATATATATATATATATATATATATATGTATATGTATATATGCATATGTATATATACATATATACATATATATATATACATATATATATATATATATATATATATATATATATATATATATATATATATATATATATATATATATATATATATATATATATATATATATATATATATATATATATGGGTTATTTAAAATTGTTTAAAGAAATAATTTCCTTTAACAAAGTGTAGGCCAATTATTTCTTTTAAACAGTTTTAAATAAAAAATATAGGCCTACTCGTTTTATTTTATTATTTTTATTTGTGTGTGCGCGCGCTCGTTTGTAATGCTTTACTTGAAATATGGACCAGACGCTTTAAAAATACATGGACTAAAAATATTTATTCAGGTGAAAAAAAAAAATGAAAAAAAAAAGGAAGTTTGCTATAGTTTTGAACTCGGTCAATCGTCAAATTTTATGGGTGGAAAGAGTACATGTATCTCCTCCATACAGGAGCTATGTAGAATAGCGTTCCCGTGCTACAAGCGGTAATTTAAGCACGTGTTGGCCATTCTTTGCTTTTCACGCTACGCTACTTCGCTTTGTTACTAATGGCCATTATGATAGACTTCTGCCTACCAGATGCGCGCGCATGCTGATACGTGACGTCACTTCCCTAAACACATGGCTTCTCCTATATTTACAAGTTTAAATAGTAGCACTCTCTTTTAGTTTTTATTCTGGTTTCACATAAGAATGGTGCGGAAAAATATCCGCCCGGTCCCCCCCTCCCCTAACACTAACTAAAAATAATAATGGAGGGGACCGGGCGGATATTATACCTGTCAGATTAATTACGTCACATATTTAGGAGGCTTCCACACCTCTTCAAGAGTATTCCACAAAAAAAGCAAAATGGCAGACAGTGAAAAAGTACATGTTTTGTCCTAGGAGATCTTAACAAAATCAATATAGGAAATATGGCTTCAGTATAATATGTGGATTCAGCAGCAGTTGGACTATTAACTTGTTAAGTAAATATTTATTTGGCATGAGTTCTACCCATACAAGTCCTCTTTCAACGCTTGCATTTTATGTAAATCTTGATGCGCTAGTTAGGGTTAATCTTTAGAACCATTGATATAAAGGGATATGGGTAGAACGGGTCATCCAAAATATGCCAAAAACCCGATTTTTGGCATATTTACAATCAAAAAACTTTTTTGGTTTACGCAATTTTTTTTAAAATTAAATCAAGTAACCCAATTCCTTTTGTCATAATACATTAAGACCATATAAATGATGTCTCAAATTTTATTGCACACACAATAAAAAACAGTTTTCAAATAAATTGATTTGCGGGTGTCACGCGCGAACGAAACAATCGTTCTCACAATTTTTCAGAAGCCTGTTCACAATGGAAAATTAACTTCGGCTATATAGGATCTGGTGTTCTAGGGATAAATCATGACCATACAGTTGAGGTATATCATGCAGAACTACCAAGTACTATATATAAAACCATTGTCTACGATGACCAGCTTTGCAACTTTCTGCTGCCGACATCGGACATCGTTCAAAGAAATTGTTAAAAACAGGTTACTGATGTTTAGTATATCTTATTTTAAGTCAGACGTATCCGCGATGCTATGTAATATTCTATAAAACTGTGTGCGCATCTTTATACAAACATAATATAATGTTTTATTCGCACATACCTTTCGTATATTTCCCCAAGATTTTTCAAACGAATTCTGCGCCAGTCGTGAATCAACCAATCAAATGCTTTTATCTATAAGACCATGTTTTATATTTGTATTCCGCTTGCATTGTTTTATCGACTGGTTTTTAAATGCGTTAAAATATAATAATAATACGTATTGTAGCACCAGAGAATTCAAAGCACCTGCCTCGGTTGAGCAGTCGGTGCTGGGTTCGCACGCTTCCACCAATTATGCGTTTTAGCAAAACTAAACTGTTTTGTTCACTATGCGCTAATAACAAATTATTAACCGTTGTCCTGAACAGACATCCTAGTTTATATTTATATATATATATATATATATATATATGTATAGTCTTTATTCCTCTAAACAGAGAGTTGTAACATATAAATACATTTCATTACATACATACAAACATACAAGAATACAATAAGTTAATAAATAAAACTATGATAAATGTGGATAAGTAGAGCATGCATCGAACCATGAGTACACAGTGATTCAAATACGAGCACATAAAGTTTATGGGGTAATACAATATCACTTGCTATGGTAGCTTCAAAGTATTGTTTGCTTAGTAGATGAATGTAATAGATAACGGTTTCACAGTAAGTACTTTCTATCGAGTCATCAACATTAATTGGAGGTTCACAAGATAATATCTTAGTAATAAAAACAGAATCGGGAAGATTGTGAAGAACGACACTGAGTTCTACTGGTCCGATGTCCAGAAGAGATATCCAGAATTCGTCTCTAATTTCAGATATAAATTGACAATGACATATAACATGTATCAGCAAATCAGAATAGATTAAGTGACAGAGGGGACACACTCCTTCACATGACATAGGTCGCCACGAAGCGCATACATTAATTACATGATGTGCGTGTTCTTTTAACAATGGCTTCACACGAGAAATTTGCCATGCTTTGTGGATATTTAAATTGGGATGAAGTTGCAGAAAATGGCTGATGTCTGGCGAAGACGAGATTTGTGTTTGCCATTTTAATTCTTCAAAATCAAACACGCTTTTCTTAACTAGTCGTTTCCATATATGTTTCGATGGAAATATTGACGTATTATAGAAATCAATTAGATGATTTAAAAGTTTGTATTTACACATAATCTTGTGTATATCTGTTATAAAACCTACAGGAGTTGTAACACATTTGTTTTTAAAACATAGCAGCCTACTGGTTATAACTTTATGTACCAAGGTCCAAGTTGGGGTCCGTAGGAGGTGACCCAGAAAATATAACTTGTGCATGTCTATTATTGCTTCAATAGAAGTGATACCAATCAATCCCAGGCAGATGTCTGTTCGAGTTCGTTTGGGCAAACCCTGAATATACTTAATAGAGAACCTAAATGCACGTTCTAATGCTAACAATTCATTCCTTGAAATATCGTTCCATAATTCGCATCCATATAGAGATGTTCCCAGACATAGTACCTTTACGAGTTTTACACTTGTGATTGGGCTGAGACCAGATGGATGACAGCCGGATTGCAGGAGGGCCATGCTTGTAGATTTTATTGTTTTACATGATTCCATTGTCCTTTCCCAGTGATCAAAGTGTTTTTGGACTGTTATACCAACATTTTTAATAGAAGTTGTATTTGGAAGTTGTTTATTATAAAGAAAAAACACTGGATCAGGTTCTTTGGCAAAGTTGATGACTTGACTTTTCTGAGATGAGAATGTAAATCGCCATTTGGAACTATACTGTTCATACATCAGAAGCATGTCTTGCATGTTACGAGGGGAAGGAGAAACGAGGGCAATATCTTCTGTTTGTGTTGGACACGTTATATGAACATCCATAATCATTGATCCTTTCTTTGACTTACTTAATTTGTTTAGTAAATCATTTATATATAGCACATACAATTTTGGAGCAAGCATGCTACCCGGACACAGTCCCCTAGATTGTCTGAATTTTCTTGAATAAATATTGTTTACCAGGACAGAGGATTTGGCGTTACTGTATATACTGTCCAATATTATCCAGATTTTAGGAGAGAGTCCAATTTCTGACCATTTAAACATTAAGCCTGTATGCCACAAAGTGTCAAAAGCTTTCGAGCTATCCAAAAATGCAACACTAGTACAGTCACTGCGCTCTCTGTAGTGATTAATGGTTTCTTGAAGCACGAACGACGTGTCCAGACTTGAAAGACCGCGTTGGAATCCGCATTGATGATTATTGGGATACACTCTAGTTGCTTTTAACTGCGGCATTAAGGAGTCCAGAACACTTTCGAATATCTTGAAGATCACAGAAAGAAGTGTAATACCCCTATAAGAGTCACAGTTTAATCGGGACTTGTTATGCCCCTTGAATATGCAGACAAGGACACCAAGGTGCCATTCATCAGGAATACAATTGTTGTTAATAATAAGTGAGAAAAGTCGTGCCAGGCAAAAGAAGAGATAAGAGCCTCCGTGTTTGATGTGTTCATAGAGTATTCCGTCGGAACCACAGGCTTTATTGTTTGGCAGGTTAGAGCATATTTTCTTAACTAGAGAGGCAGATATACAGAATTCTTCATCTGAGGTTAATGCGTGCCGTTTAAAATTGGATACCTTTTCTTCTAAGTACGATTTGAAGTTGTCATCAAAATGGTTTTCTGTCGTATCACTAAATACATTGCTAAAGTGATCTGCCATGGCATTGCAAATATCTTCGGGGTGAGTAATTGTTTTGTCGGCAATATTGAGAGACATGATAAAACTACTTTTCTTTTTGTTCCTCAGTTTAGCCCAAAGCGACTTATAATTGAGATTACACTCCTCATCTAAGGTAGCATATGCTTCTGTCTCGTGGCTCAAGTACGCCGTGTTTAGATTTGATCGAAATATGTCTTTTGCTTGCTTGTACATCTGAAAGGTGGAGAACTGCATCCCACGAGGTCTGCCTTCAGCTAGCCACAGCCTCCTACGAAAAGACATTTCAGCATGGCATTCTTTAACTGTCTTAGTCCAGTAGGGCTTGGTGTGTTTATTAAATTTGACAGTAGGTATGGTTTCTAAAGCTGCACTTTTTAAAATATTAATAATTGTTTCATAAAAAATAATAATTTCAGCTTTGGTAGCGTTCTGTTTTGGAATATTTAATGGCCATAACATATGAGAGACGGCGAAAGTATAGCCACTTATAATGTTTAGTCTCTTGGCCTTTTCCCACGATGGTTTTCCTTTTTGGTTGGATTGACTGCATGGTAACGTACTGGCTGATATTGAACATATAACTGGTTTATGGTCTAACAATGAGAGAGAACATTCATTATCTACAGTAGCATATATAATTAATGGAATTAGGAACTAAGATGTGGTCAATTGCCGACGATGGACCACCGGCATATGACTCGTGATTTCATTTTGATATGCCGTTGTGTATTACGCAAACTGTCCTGTAAAAACTACCAATTGGTTGCAACCTGCACGGATGTAAGCTATATATATATATATATATATATATATATATATATATATATATATATATATATATATATATATATATATATATATATATATATATATATATATATATATATATATATATCTCTCTCTCTCTCTCTCTCTCTCTCTCTCTCTCTCTCTCTCTCTCTCTCTATATATATATATATATATATATATATATATATATATATATATATATACCTACCTGCCTACATACATTATATATCTATCTATCTATCTATCTATCTATCTATCTATCTATCTATCTATCTATATATATATATATTTACAAATGCCAAAATTGTAAGGTATATTAGCTGTGGGGAATGGTTATATGATAATAGTGAATTAATTGGGCAAACATTACCACCGTTAGTTCAGTAGGGTTTATGACCAACAAAGATCTTGAAGGACGATTGGGGTCAGAAGTGAAATTGTTGACGTTTTTTTTTTAATCAGTAATAAAAGATACCGCCACGATGTGTCACACATTCATTCAGTCGAATATCTATATTTAAAACAATTCGAAATAGCATATACCGACATCCCCACCCCACATGTATAGTTATTTCAAGGAAAACAAATGAACATTAATCTAAAAACAAAAAAGGTTTTTATTTTAGATGTTATTTGTCTTAACTGAGTGTCACGGGGATCCTATAATACCCGTAACTGAATGAAACACGATTATCCAAATATCTCTCCTAACTGTATATTTATTAGATCTCTCTGTAACGGGCAGTTATACCCGCGTGGCTCGTCTCTAGGTATGATCAGAGATAAGATCTTATATAAAGTATGTGTAATATAGCACGTTTAGTTCACTAGAAAACACAACAAAAACACAATACACTTTGGAATCTGTATTAATCTACGCTGACAAATGTACTGCCGCAGTAGTTAATTAACAACAACAAATAGTAACAACCCAGAACTGATCACTTAATTAGTTAATCACTAGGTGTCTAGTTTATACAATATTCTAATCATTTCACCGTGACACAACACCCACACGTGTGATAATTGAGAAACGCTTCCAGGGGAACTTAATTAATAAAGGAATTACAACTCTATTCCTAACTGGTTAATTTTTAATTAACCCTTATCTACTCATTCAGTAACCTTGTAATACAGAATTAATACTGGTACCTATCACAATAAAGACAATAACCTACAGTTTACCTAGGTCCTCTAGGATGACTGGTTAAGCTTTATATATATTAGAACAGTGAGCCTACAGTTTACTGCGTCAGATTACCGGCAGCACCGTCTAAATAATATTGGTATAATACAGTATTAAAATATTTAAAGTCACATCAATCACATCAAGGTTATACAACAGAGCAGAAATAATATTTACCAAGTCCAAACGGACGCATTCCCTGGAAGCCTTCCAATATGTTTCTCCCCGATATCTCTAAAACCCTAGCTATTTATTATAAAATCCCAGTATCGCCTGGGGGTACATCGCGGCACCGAATACCTACAAGTGATATTTCCACATCGACCAAGACGACAATTTTCCTTAGATGGCCAGACTTGCTGACGCCTAGTCGCCAAAATCACGGTCGTAAAAACCGCACTCGCGGAGGTATTACGTAACTACTGGCCACATGGCCTCCGCACCTGGGCTGGGTGTGTATTATGCACAGCTCGACCACGGTCGCGCGGAGGTATTACGTAACAAAGTGCCCACCTGGGCTTAAGTGCATATTGGAACTGCACACGGCCCTCTAAAACAATTAATATCGCCACAGGCGAAAACAAAATTAAGAGCATGTTCCGTCACACTAAGAATAAAAAGAATAACAGTTTATAAAATTTTGAATATTAAAAAAAGGTGATATATACACACACACACACACACACACACACACACACACACACCCATCCCCCCCTCCGGAGGAAGTAGTCTAAAACCACAAATTAAAAATAGCAATACGTCCTATTGTTTTTCAAATGCAAGAAAATTGCGTCTTAGACAATGTATATTTAAAAAATTTCTAAGGGAGCATGTCTTCGAAGCCTCTGGCAGTAATCGCCCATCAAGTTTGTGTTGAATCGGCCTTGTACCTAGTTTTCATCTCTGAAATGTCTTAATGGAACCTTTTGCCATTCATGCTTATATCGTTTACTTCAATTTGAGACAATAAAATCACAAATATACTGTCACAAATTCCAAAAGTAAAAATATGTGATTACTAAAGGGTAAGAACGGTTACATATTTGTGAAGATAAGTCTAGTGCACATTTTGTACCCAGTGTTAAATATTTTAAAAAAGGTTCAAGCACATGTGCAGAAATTTATGCAGGAGGGATCTAACCTGATGAGCGGTGTTTATAGAAGTGCTGAAACATGCTCCCCTAGAAATTTAATGAAATAATTCTTTGAGCAGGTTTTTTTTTACCCAATGCTGCCAGCTCACGTGATTTTTGAACTTGTGAACACACACACCAGTTCTCAAAAAATGTCTGCTTTGAGTTTACGCTAACATCTGTTCTTTTTGTTTTCTGTGCCAGACTTCTTTTTATGATACTAGATGTTACAACCATCGGGATCCAATGTCTTTACAAAGGCCGATTCAACCGAAACCTGATTGAAAATTAATGTTGATAGTTTGTTTTAAATGACTGAATAATATAAATATTCTCGAGACTGCATCTTTAATTTGTCGTATAGATTTACACCAGAATACGTGACACCGGAATTGTCGCCATAGTGGAATTCTTACCAGCGGCACTCCTAACTTATTATTTAAGAAAAATAGTACTGAACTATAGAACTGAAAAATAGTCATATTTTATACAAGCTTGGCATATAACATTTAAAAAAAATTAAATTAAATAACAATTTATGCATTTGCTCGCGCAAGAGTGGTTCTCTGGAGTTTTCTGTGCCTAGGCTAGAGTGATTACTTCCGGGTTAATTGGTCGCGATGATTAATCTGCTTTGATTTGGTAGAAAGTAGTGGAGAAAAACATCGATTTTGGCAACCCCAAACATTGAGGGGGGTCGGCTCTTTCAGGGAAGGGAGGGTGCAGAATGTCCCGGAATCAAGATTCTGGGGGTCACAGCCAGAGCTACAAATTGGTGGTTGTAGGGGGCGGTGGTGTCGGAAAAAGTGCCTTAACTATCCAGTTTATTCAGGTAACTCCTCACCAATCATCTGGTTTGTTATTAATGTTAAGTACTATTGTCCATGTTATTTTATGTTATTGCTAGCAGCATGTTATTTAGGGTTGTACCTTGCAGGGTATGTGGTAGTGGTGACCCAGATGGGTTTTTTTAATATATTTATTTTACACCCATACACCCTACCACCAATTATTTGACTAAACAAGCCATGTTATAAGTTGTAAACTGTTTTTGTTACAAAGTAACTATATGTTCTATTTTTGTTATACTTTGTTGTACAAAATGTATGTGATTCAAGGTATATATATTGCATGTCTTAACAATTGAATTCTCAAAGAAGTTTAGAGCAACAATTGATGCTAAATATTTTTATGTGATAAATTGCCTATAGTAGTACAGGACAGGTATGGATATTGTTGCGTGAGAGCCAGAAGGACGTAAGTGCATCAAAATTCATTTTTAAAAAGCCGAGATAATGAAGAATTTTTTTTCTTGATCAGTAGTTAAGATGTCGAATTTGTTTTAATGACAATGAAAACTGAATATATTTACGATTTCTTTGTATATTTGCGGTATTTATATCATATTAGGTGTTTTAGTTATTTGCTTAAATAGTTGTAGTTACGACAATTATTCATGATTAAATTAAATGCGTCATTTACGACCAATAGTATATCAAGTAAATTTTTATATTTATTCTGAAAGAACCATCACTTCTAAAACATTTCAGTTTTGCAAATCACATATTTATTTTTAAAAAGGAGAAAGCTTGTAAATAGAAAATATTTAGAAGCAAACATTCAAAAAGGAATACAAGTAGAAGTACGTATTAATAAAATCATTACTTAAACAAAATATTACGTGAAAAAAGTTATTTTACTTGTGTTAATAATAATACGATAAATAAAATTACCAATTGAACAAAATAATAATGTAAAAAAAACCTTACTCTGACTCGTGAAATCCTTGTTTTCTTTTACCCACCCTTGATTTTGTGTGACTGTATCTGGTCACCGTTGGTAGTGCTCCATGTTCAATGTTTAATGATGGTGCATCAGAATCAGACGACTTGTCCTTACAAAACCTCTTTTTCTTGGCAAGTATTCATTCCTGATGAGTCATCAGAAAAGCTGATGTTATGTTGTGTGCAGTGTTCTTTCTGTGTTCTTTGCGCAGATAGTTCCTGGTTCTGCTGCTTCAGGGTGTACTTCACTAGTTTCAAGAATACCTGGTTTATCAGCTAGTGCAACAGACAAACCAGAATAGTTAAGCAAACTGAAACTGGTATCCTTTAATGAAGAAACTATGTTTAGCAGCTTATTGGTTTGGGATACTGCGGGTTCAAGTGAAGCTCATTCAAATGATATAGGGTTTACATTTCCAATGAGGGTGTATACTAAATATCAAATCCAGAAGTAGTGAACTCCATACCATGTCCACCTGTTAAGTATGCAGGATTCTCTCCAGGTTATATTGAGTGAACAGTAACCCCTACAGCTTCTGCTGTGCGTTGGGTGTACTCACCGGGTTCTGTTGTGTGTTCAGTGCACACTCCTGGTTTTGTTGTGTATTTGGTGATCTCTCCGGGTTCTGTTGTGTGTTCAGTGATCTCTCCAAGTTATAATGTGTGTTCAGTGATCTCTGCAGGTTCTGTTGTGTGTCCAGTGGTCTCTCCAGGTTCTATTGTGTGTTCAGTGATCTCTCCAGGTTCTGTTGTGTGTCCAGTAATCTTTTCAGTTTCTGTTATGTGTTGCAGGACATAAAATTTGGCACGCATGATTTTGTCATTCGTCTGTAGGTTATGCAAAACCAATATCAAAATAAACGACCGATCGTTTGTGCAAAAGCTGTAATCGTTCGTCAGAACTTTAAAAAGACGTGGTGGCTATTTTTTTTTTTCCACTGTTTTTGGAAGAAAATAATAAGATAACGGGTTTACATTGCCAATTGCTGGTTATTTTGGCCGATATAGGATTCGCATAATTTCGGTACTTTCCATTCAGATCCGGAAGCATTAAACTCAATGCTTCCAGGAAATCCCTGTCTATTATCATTTCATTCAGATTATTGTTTGGCACCAATAAGTACTCCCCTGTAAAAGAACTGATGGGGTTGTGTGTTGTAATATAAACAGGCAGCTTTCAAGTTGGTTCTAGCATATATTTAAAAAAGAAAGAAAGTATTTATGATAGGACATTTGATGGAGAAAAGCTACGAAATTGTCTCAAATTGTATGCCCTGGTGTTGGGTAGAATAGGGGTAACTTCGGACTTTAGTAACTTCGACCTGGTAACTTCGGACCCGAGTAATCTCGGCCCCAAGTAATCTCGGACCCCATCGACTTAGTTAAGAGGAATTCCGATGACATTTTTCTACTGGTCTCGACGGCACAGTGCCCAAGCAAACATCTGTCTTACAAGGATGACAGGTACAGGGTTCGCATCCCGATACCGGCTCCAGCCCAGAGTGAGTTCTTAAGGGCACAACGGGTAGATGTAAGGCCACTACACCCTCCTTTTTTCTCATTAACACTCTCAATAACATATATCTACTAACAATTAACCACTGAGGTGTGTGCCATAACAAGTGTGCTTGAACCTTAATTGAATATAAGCACGAAAATAGTTGAAATGAAATAGGTTTTTTCATTTTATGGCATATGCAGTTCAAACGTTCATTTCAATACGCATATTTCTCCAAAAGTATGGGACATATACCCAGTTGTACATATATTTTATTTTTAGTAAATAAAACAAGAAGTTTCAATTTCATATATATCTTTATTTTCTAAACATTTAAATTGTTTTTGTTAAGACAGTTTTTACCAGTTGTGTTTAAAATCCAGTTTAATAGTACATACTCTAGATATATCTGAGGGACAATTATCATCATACTTTTCGCGTCGTGAATATAAAATATATACTAACCAACTATATATATATATGTGTGTGTGTGTATATATATATATATACAGGTGCATATACCAATATCCATAAACATAAACAGTTAAGGTATATAATATATCATTGACGCTAGGCCATGTTTAATTGAGAAGATTTCATTGAGTAGATCTGTGTTTTTGCGGGACTTGTTTTGAGAATTGATTAATCAGCTATTATTACATTGATGTTGGTGCTGCTCCGTCGGCTGAGAGTGCTTTGAACTGCATTAGGAATATGGCCTCTCCTTATGAACATTATTCTAATAGTGGGGTCATTTGATTGGTAATTAGTAACAATGAACGTCCAGATTACAGTTCACATACAGTAAATGGCATCTCAATGCATTATTCACCAATGGCTAAATTCAGATTGGTTGATAGGTATTAAAATGCTTATATGCCGAGGATTCAAACATGCTTAATGTGGACATAGCATCTGATTAAAATCAGGAACACCTACCAAATCAAACCATAGTAAAAAGGGGACGGGGTATGAGCAGAATAAATGTTTAAAAGTTAATAAACAAAATATACACAACAAACTGTACAAAGAATATATAATAATGTTTAATTAAATAACAAACTCATCTTGAAATAATAATATCAGGTTGTTTAACAACAAACTTTGTTTGCGTCTAACCCAGATATAAGTTGCTTTCATTAATACAGAGGCCGAGATTACCGGTCCAAAATTACCTGGGGTCGAGATTACCTGGGGCCGAGATTACTCGGGTACGAAGTTACCAGGCCGAAGTTACCAAAGTCTGAAGTTACCACGTTCTGTTGGGTATACTCTCTGGGTTCTGTTGTGTGTTCAGTGCATACTCCTGGTTTTGTTGTGTATTTGATGATCTCTCCGGGTTCTGTTGTGTGTCCAGTGATCTCTCCAGGTTATATTGTGTGTTCAGTGATCTTTCCAGGTTATGATGTGTGTTCAGTGATCTCTCTGGGTTCTGTTGTGTGTGCCAAATTATTTTCTGCGTCTGTTGTGAGTGATTTGTCATGTTCAAGTTCTCTTGTGTGTGCTATGTCATGATCATGGTATGTTGTATGTGTGTTCTGTCATGTTCTTCTTCAGGTTCTGTTGTGTACTATGTCATGTTCAGGTTCTGTTGTGTGTGCCACGTCATGTTTAGGTTTTGTTGTGAGTTCTCTGTTATGTTCAGGTTCTGTTGTCAGTACTATGTCATGTTCAGGTTCTGTCGCAAGTACTTGGATAAAGGCCGTGGTATGTGCTGTTTTGTCTGTGGGGAAGTGCATATAAAGGATACCTTGCTGCATTAGGAAAAATGTGATTATTTTCTCATGATCAGCTTTTGTGCTATGTTATGTTCAGGTCTTGTTGTCATTGATGTGCCAAGTTCTGTTGTGTATGCTATATATCATGTTCAGGTCCTGTTGTGTGAGCTATGTTATGTTCATGTCCTTTTGTGTGTGCTGTGTCATGTTCAGCTTATGTTGTGTGTGCTATGTCATGTTCAGCTTCTGTTGTGCGTGCTATCTTGTGCTAATGTTTTGGTGCATGTGTGTTTTGTCATGTTCACATTCAACATTCTTTTGCAAATATTTGTTAACTGTAAAGTTAATAAAAATTCATAGATCTTGCTATCGTTTATGTTAAGGCCACATTCACTTTATTTGCCGTTTAACCTTTCATCTGATGACACTGTCTTTTGTTACTGGACTTTGTCCTGGATAACTTACAATTGTGTTTGTTTGTGCAATGTTGTTAATCCATAATGCCTACAGGTAGGGCAATCCTGTAGATCTTCAAAGGCAGCTGAAAGACGGAACTTGATTTCTGTAACATATAATTAAATACATCCAATATCAGTGTAATTATGCCACATACAACTATTATGAATTAAAATTGTATATACAAATACAAATTACATGTTGGAAACTTTGCTTCAATTAAAAACACTTCAAAATAGATATTTATTTTTCAAGAAAATTCACCAAAACATGTTTATTATTATAATTATGGTGCATATAAAATAGCAAACCATACAAACATTAATGTTACTGCAATTCCTATTTATATATACAGACACGTTTCTTGTCTGTTACCAAATGGTTCGTTGTATGCAGTAGAAAATTTATTTCCTTAATAGACCGGGCTCTCACAAGATTCACAAAAGTCATATTATTTTTAGGATTCAAGCACATAAAAATATTGATATAATGTATGCTCTATTGTACTTCGCATTTGTAATTTCTATCACAGACCGATAACAAAGAATACATATGGGTCATATTTGGCACATATGACCTATGTCAGACATAATTATATAATGAACTGTATTTAAAAAGGGTTTATCTACCCCATATGACCAGTCATGTTCACATAATGGACAGCAAGCAAATAGGAGGAAAGTTGTATGTGTCAGTTACGTCTATTTTCTGCAAATTGGTATCTGTGATTCACTTACGACCATTTAAATCCTTCTGTATAAGCGATTCTATTAGGGACACAGCTATGATTTTTTGTGACAATATGTAATCGGGAATGCTATTCCGAATATGCAAAAAAGACGTTTTAGGTCGTATCTGCCACTTATGACCTTTTAGCTCTCACGCGACAATATGGTATGGTTTGGTACCACAAAAGACCAAACCAAAACGTACCACAGTATTCCACAGTTTTTAAGAAAATACTGCGGTATGTACCACGCTACACCACTTTAGTATTGACATCATACTAATCACTGTGATTCAGTGATCTAATAATGTCTTGACATACAATGTTATTTATGTGCCTTTGAACTTAGAGGCCAAACATGTATGACATGCTACAATGAAATACCAGTAGAAATACTGACTGATTCAGTTTACACATTACAATCATTCTATTTTCATCTACAGTTGAGTAAGCATTAAGCAGGACTAAAAATGTGATTTAGGTAGAACAGTAAGGAAATGTTTTATTTAACGACACACTCAACACATTTTATTTACGGTTATATGGCGTCTATAGGTAGAACAGAGTTGTGTTGTCTTTTAAGGCTGTATAAGTGTAAATTAATAAACATAACAGATGAATGAATTGGATATATTTTATTTTAATTATCACTTCAGTTGAACTTGAAGAATAATAATTTTAAAAATGGCAAAGTTTAAACGATAATAACCCCTCCCTGCCCCATAACATCGTTTTTTATATGTATTATTAGTTCCCTACCAGTCCAACCGGAGGGCATTATAAGTTTCATCTCCATCCTTCTGTCTGTCTGTCTGTCTGTCTGTCCTACATATAGTTTTCCTGTGGTTTTTGTTTTAGAATGCCTTGATATATTGAAATTTTATGTATATTTTATTATTTTTATCATAAACTGTTATTGATCAAGTTTAATTTTCATGGCGAATTACCCACTTTTCACAGAGGTATGGCCTTTGAATTTAGAAGATAAGAAAACTAATATAGGTCCGGTAGGGGACATGTATTGTTTTAGCAGTATGCTCTGAATGTTTGTCTATACTGAATACTGTTCATAATGTGTTTGGTGTCCAAATCAAGATTATACCTGGGGGGACTTATTGCAAGCTACGGCTCTTTGTTGGAGTACCGCGTCGCTTACATTGGCTCATGGGCAACCGTGACTTTGATGTATGGCGACATGGTAACGAACACGACGAAGAGGAAGGGAAGAGGAAGGAGGAAGAGGAAACCTGCACCAGGGATGGCTCAGGGGTGACCTAAACTGGCGGCTCAACCGCCAGCGGCGGTCCTGTCTGTGTCGCCGCCCCCACCCCCGGGACCCGACCAACCAGTGCCAGCTGATGCAGATATCTCTGAATAGACTGAGCCAGTGGACCAGTCAATGCCACAGTTGGACACAGCGATCTGCGAGACTCCATGGCGTGTGTCTCCCGTTCCAACCCCTTCGAGGTGGTCGGCGTTGAGTCCTCCACCCCCGGGGGGGGGCCCGCCAAGACCCCTATGGATGGTGCTGCTGTGAAGCCGAAGGCCGTCACCCCACCGAGTAGTGACCAGCCAGCCAAGGCCCGGCCTTCCGCGACCGCCCGGGGCAGGGACGCTGCCTGGAGCCTAGCCATCTCCAAGATCAAGGGCCAGTACGCTCGATACTTGGTCGGGGACACCTCGGACACCAGCTCACTGCCGGGAGGCATTCTTGAGGGCAATTTTAAGAAGTTTCCTGACGGAGTTGAGTGTGCCATCTACGCCATGGAACTACGAGACGGGAAGTTTGGACTTGTGGTGACGTCGCGCCGAGATGATCTCTACAGACAGGGAATACTCTTCGAAGACATGGATAACTACACCATTCACAGAGTACTGAAGATCATCGCCGGCACCCATTATGTCGAGCTAGCTAAGACCTTGCTAGCCCACCGTTGGAGGAAACTGGTGCCACAGTTCAACGCCAAGCACTTCATCTTGTCCACGTAGTCGCCAACTGTTCCAAGGGCTTAGTTGGACCTTAATTTATTATTATTATTTGTTTAATTTTTTTTTGTAAACAGTCCGACACAGTTTATTTTGGCAGCCCGTCTAAATTGCTTAAATCACCTTAAAACCCTTTTGGTCGAGCACTCTAATTTTGTTCTTTGGACTTAAATTTTTGTCCAGACATGAGTTCTATGAATGAGCTCATTTTGGCTTTAGGTCTTTGACCTAACTACTAAATTCGTATTCCAAATTCCGCCCACCTTAAACTCACCCCCCCCCCCCCCCCCCCCCCCCCCACCCGGACCATACAGTTCGGACTTTAAACTTTTAGACCTCCATTCAAAATTATATGTCAAAATTATTCTTTTTTTAATATTATTAAATAGTCCAATCCTCTCTTCTTTCTCTTATTTATTTTTAGACTGTCCATCTAAAATGCTCCAAATTATATAAATATTCGGCTGAGCAGTCAATTCTTTTTATTTTTGGCTTGTAACTTTTTATTTAATTATTTATTTTTTTAATTCTATTAACTTTTTTATTAATAGCTATTTTCAAAATTCTGCCCATTTTCAACTCTATCCTCCCCTCATCCCGAGTCAGGCCACCGATCTTATCGGAGGTCGGACTCTGGATGGGCGTGTCCGAAACCCTAGTGGTATATGGACACGTTAAATTGTTATCTATCTATCTATCAAGATTATAGCCAGTGAGCCGAAATAAAGACCGGGAACATGTGTTTATATGTTATTGTTGTCAAGACACTGGCATGTGCACTTTCACAACTGGGGCCGAGATGTAGCCCAGTGGGTAATCACTCGCTTGATGCATGGTCAGTTTGGGATTGATCCCTGTCGGTGGGCCCGTTTAGCTATATTTTGTTCCAGCCAGTGCACCACAACTGGCATATCAAAGGCCTTATTATGTTTCATGCATCCTGTCTGTGGGATGGTGCTTACAAAAGATCCCTTGCTACTAATTGAAAAATGTAGCGGGTTTCCTCTCTAATAACAACCTCATTATCTATCATGTTTTTGTAAACATGTGGCAATGTTTTGAGATTCTAAATACTTTGGGAAATTCTGTTATCTTTTTCAAAGATTTGTTAATGGAACACGAATAATCATTAACATTTGACATTTACTACATGTATTTTGCTTTTTAAATAATTTTTCGAAATTATGTATTTTGTTTCACGACACTGATAATTTATTTCTCGGGAATTTCTGTGAAGTTATCTTGCACGGAAAGTCCCGAAGTATTCCGACACAGTACAAAACGTACCGGTAAATACCACGACAGAACCTTTTTTCAGTATACCAGTAATACTGCACACCTCTAGGATATGGCCCTAATTTATTAATATTGGACAAGCCTTGTGCTGTGAGTAGTACTGTAGTCAACTTGATATCATGGATCCACATCACTTACACATTCCAAAGTGACTCTTAGGGGACAGCTTGAATGACAAATATAACTTAAATTTATGGTTTGAAACTACACAATGTCTGTGTGTGTGTGTTTGTTTATGTTTGTGTGTGCTGCTATAAAGTGTGGGGCACATGCCCCCCTCGTGCTTCCTACACCAGTTGCCATTAGGGGACAGTTCAAAATATCAAACTGAACTGAAAATTTAAGCCATTCAGAAAATGAATAGTAATAATACTTTAAGCTGAAATGATGCTTCTTGTTTATTGTTTTTCAGTCCTACTTTGTCACTGACTATGATCCAACTATTGAAGACTCCTACACAAAACAATGTGTAATAGATGATATTGTTGCCAGATTGGATAGTGAGTATTATTGCTAAAGTGCTTTTGTTGTTGATGTTTTTACTAGATTTCAATCTTATGTTTAGTTGTGGTTTATACATGCTGTTCTGACCACACATCTCGTCTTATTTGTGCTTCCAAAGTTGAAAGTTTTTTAGTTTATTGATTTATTGATACAGCGGGAGCTAATTGATGTCAGTTAATTGGTAGTTTTTGACATGTAGTCTTCCGAGGAAACCTGCTACCATGTTTCCATTAGCAGCAAGAGATCAGTTATATACTTTTCCATAGATTGGACAGCACATACCATAGACACAGTGCACATAAATTAAGAAAAATAGAAACAAAAGATGGTCGTATTTGTGACAACATAGTCATCAATTCGAGCCCAGTTCTAAGATATTTTTCTATTTTCAGTTTTGGACACAGCTGGTCAGGAAGAATTCAGTGCTATGAGAGAACAATACATGAGATCAGGAGAAGGTTTTCTACTGGCTTACTCGGTAACAGATCAAAGCAGGTATTTACTACTTGAAGTAGGGAAATCTTATACTGGCTTACTCAGTAATGGATCAAAGCAAGTATTTACCACTTCAAGTAGGGAAATCTTATACTGGCTTACTCTGTAACAGATCCACTTTAAGTAGGGAAATCTTATACTGGCTTACTCGGTAACAGATCCACTTTAAGTAGGGAAATATTTTACTGGCTTACTCGGTAACAGATCCATTTTAAGCACGGAAATATTTTACTGGCTACTCAGTAACAGATCCACTTTAAGTAGGGAAATATTTTACTGGCTTACTCGGTAACCGATCCACTTTAAGTAGGGAAATATTTTACTGGCTTACTCGGTAACAGATCCACTTTAAGTAGGGAAATCTTATACTGGCTTACTCGGTAACAGATCCACTTTAAGTAGGGAAATATTTTACTGGCTGACTCGGTAACAGATCCATTTTAAGCAGGGAAATATTTTACTGACTGACTCGGTAACAGATCCACTTTAAGTTTTAAGCAGGGAAATATTTTACTGGCTTACTCGGTAACAGATTCACTTTAAGTAGGGAAATATTTTACTGGCTTACTCGGTAACAGATCCACTTTAAGTAGGGAAATATTTTACTGGCTTACTCGGTAACATATCCATTTTAAGTAGGGAAATATTTTATTGGCTTACTCGGTAACAGATTCACTTTAAGTAGGGAAATATTTTACTGGCTTACTCGGTAACAGATCCACTTTAAGTAGGGAAATATTTTACTGGCTTACTCAGTAACAGACCAGAACAAGTATTTACCACTTGAAGTAGGGAAATTGTTTACTGGCTTACTGACTAACAGATCAAAGCAGGTATTTACCAGTTGAAGTAGGGAAATCTTATACTGGCTTACTCTGTAACAGATCAAAGCATGTATTTACCACTTGAAGTAGGGAAATCTTATACTGGCTTACTCAGTAACAGATCAAAGCATTTATTTACCACTTCAAGTAGGGAAATCTTATACTGGCTTACTCAGTAACAGATCCACTTTAAGTAGGGAAATATTTTACTGGCTTACTCGGTAACAGATCCATTTTAAGTAGGGAAATATTTTACTGGCTTACTCAGTAACAGACCAGAACAAGTATTTACCACATGAAGTAGGGAAATTGTTTACTGGCTTACTGACTAACAGATCAAAGCAGGTATTTACCAGTTGAAGTAGGGAAATCTTATACTGGCTTACTCGGTAACAGATCAAAGCAGGTATTTACCACTTGAAGTAGGGAAATCTTATACTGGCTTACTCTGTAACAGATCAAAGCATGTATTTACCACTTGAAGTAGGGAAATCTTATACTGGCTTACTCAGTAACAGATCAAAGCATTTATTTACCACTTCAAGTAGGGAAATCTTATACTGGCTTACTCGGTAACAGATCCACTTTAAGTAGGGAAATATTTTATTGGCTTACTCGGTAACAGATTCACTTTAAGTAGGGAAATATTTTACTGGCTGACTCGGTAACAGATCCACTTTAAGTAGGGAAATATTTTACTGGCTTACTCGGTAACAGATCCATTTTAAGTAGGGAAATATTTTACTGGCTTACTCAGTAACAGACCAGAACAAGTATTTACCACTTGAAGTAGGGAAATTGTTTACTGGCTTACTGACTAACAGATCAAAGCAGGTATTTACCAGTTGAAGTAGGGAAATCTTATACTGACTTACTCAGTAACAGATCAAAGCAGGTATTTACCACTTGAAGTAGGGAAATCTTATACTGGCTTACTCGGTAACAGATCAAAGCAGGTATTTACCACTTGAAGTAGGGAAATCTTATACTGGCTTACTCTGTAACAGATCAAAGCATGTATTTACCACTTGAAGTAGGGAAATCTTATACTGGCTTACTCTGTAACAGATCAAAGCATTTATTTACCACTTCAAGTAGGAAAATCTTATACTGGCTTACTCGGTAACAGATCCACTTTAACTAGGGAAATATTTTACTGGCTTACTCGGTAACAGATCCACTTAAAGTAGGGAAATATTTTACTGGCTTACTCGGTAACAGATCCACTTTAAGTAGGGAAATCTTATACTGGCTTACTCGGTAACGGATCCACTTTAAGTAGGGAAATATTTTACTGGCTTACTCGGTAACAGATCCACTTTAAGTAGTGAAATATTTTACTGGCTTACTCGGTAACAGATCCACTTTAAGTAGTGAAATATTTTACTGGCTGACTCGGTAACAGATCCACTTTAAGTAGTGAAATATTTTACTGGCTTACTCGGTAACAGATCCATTTTAAGTAGGGAAATATTTTACTGACTTACTCAGTAACAGACCAGAACAAGTATTTACCACTTGAAGTAGGGAACTTGTTTACTGGCTTACTGACTAACAGATCAAAGCAGGTATTTACCAGTTGAAGTAGGGAAATCTTATACTGGCTTACTCGGTAACAGATCAAAGCAGGTATTTATCACTTGAAGTAGGGAAATCATATACTGGCTTACTCTGTAACAGATCAAAGCATGTATTTACCACTTGAAGTAGGGAAATCTTATACTGGCTTACTCAGTAACAGATCAAAGCAGGTATTTACCACTTGAAGTAGGGAAATAGCGAACAGTTTCTTACACATCCATTGGTATCATATGACGATACCCAGGGCTCGTGCTGTCAGTAGCCAAATTAGCCATTGGTTAATTTTTACAAAAAATGGCTAATAAAATCTGCAAGTGGCTAAAATTTTGGCTAAGCCATTTTCTGTCTTCTGATGTGAACAAACGGTTACATAATCTATCCGACACCTCAAACATAATAATACTACCAAATATTCAATTAGCGTAATAGCCATCTCGCGACCGGTAACGAGAAACGGTGTCATGCAGAATACAGCGTAGGCCTTATAATGTTTGCTTATTTTAATAATCACGGTTATTAATTTTAACGGCATGCATTCAACATGTATGACAGCAATGTCTGGAAAATCTGTAACTTGTTATTTTTACTTTGTAAAATCTTTGCACCAAAGTAATAAAAACAGACCGACAATGCGTGTCAATTTGAATACACATGCCAGTTCAGGGCCGAAAGACATGTAGGTCATCTCAAGGGCTGAGTTCAGCCAGACCTAACGAAAATAAAACGTTCGCTAGACTGGTTTGTGCGCTTCACGTTAAACCAAATGGACACGACGAACACCAATCAAATAGTTCGCGAATGTTAGGAAGAACATTCGTTGGATGAACTGAGGACACCTCTCGGTGCGAATATACGTCACGCTTCAGAGTCAGCCGACACCCACGTGTCAAGAGACATCGTTGCGGACATTAAACAATACGATTACGCAAAAGTAAATCTTGATGTTAATTTGTAGAAAAACTAGTTGTTCGCATCAATGAATACCTAATGAATACCTAACTGCAGTTTTTGTTTATTCCTTTGTCTTTGTTAATTTCGTACCCATGGTCCAGAGCACGCATACAGATCGCGATCGCCAGAAATGAAAATGCAGTATTTAAATTGTACAAATTGCAGTTAAATGTACACTGAATAAAATTAGTTTACAATAATCAAATTTGTTAGATAATTTAGATACTGTGAAGTCGGCATTCTTAGCCGAGGTATTTTGTAAGCATAAATCACAACAAGCATTTAACACGACGCTGAAATCAACAGCAAAAACATGGCACAAATTATGAAATTTTGGGGTGTGAGGAATTGATGGGTCACTTAAAGAAAAAGAAGAAAAAAAAAGCAATTCAAACTAACATAAAGATTGCTATTTAAAGAAATAATGAGCTCTATAAAAAATTAAAAAAAGGAAAAAGAAAAAAAGTTCTCAAATTTTTATTTGGGAAAATGGGAAGAAAAAAGAAAAAAAACACACTCCATAAACATCCACCCACCCCCATATTTCTGTATGTTTGTTAATTTAATGTCATAGGCCTTAGAAGTGGGGGTGGGTGTACCAGCTTCAAACTCTGAAGATATTGCATAACCCCATTCCAACCCCACCCCCGCTGAAAAATCGAAGTAATATGTTAACTGCCCCATCCCCCATTGAGGTTTTGTTATTCCTATTTATTCCAGTTTGTACACAATTAGCTGAAAAAGATACATGTCCATATTCATATATAAATACTAGTACTCTATACAGTACTGCGTAAAACAAATTTGGCTAAAGCATTTTCAATATGGCTAATAAAAATTCCATTTGGCTAATATTTTGGCTACAGGTATTTTTGATCCAGGGTGAGCCCTGGATACCCCATATCTGGTAGATATCAGTTTAAAGACTACTGAGTGGCTGCACCCTGGTGCCTGTTTGTTTTCACGATGTATAGTGCTTACTCTTATATTTCATTGGATTTTTAACAATAAGCTTGTTTGACTAAATGCGGATTATGCTTGTGATCTGAACATGAATTTATAAATAAATAAATACACTTGATTCATGTATCCTCTTGTATCTTGCGAATAAACAACAACAACAACAAATATAAATAAATAATAATTATATATATATATATATATATATACTGCTTTCTAAAAACTTTCTTGGTTTTGAGTTAAAATAGGATTACTTTTAATAGATGTTTAAATCTTTTTCTTCATATCTTTCAGTTTTGATGAAATTTACAAATTCCACCGACAGATTTTACGGGTGAAGGATAGAGATGAGTTTCCTATGGTGTTAGTGGCCAACAAATCTGACCTGGAACACCAGAGAGTGGTAACTATTGGCGAACTTGGAAAACTAAATATGGGAGCTATTAAAAATAAATTAACAATATATATATACCGTATATTGCTGTGTATTACCCGACTCCTTGGATAAGCCGACCTCTTAGTTTGACTTGTGCTTTTCTTGTTCATTATATTTGTTTTCCATTTAATTATTACAAACACAGTAATCGCGATCGCAATCAATGCGGCAATGCTAACATCTACCATGCCGTGAAAAATAATTTAGAACTGATAAAGCATAACAGAAAAATAAATAATTCAAGCTGTAAGAACATATCACTGCACACAAGTAATTAATTTATTCACTGGACAGCAAAAAGTAAAATCATTGAGGCATGTTTAATCCCCCACCACACACACACAGAAACAAAAGATCATGCGGTCCGTGACTGCAGCTGTTCACTGTATATGGTATGGTCATGTGACAATAGTGGGAGTAATTATCGTCCTGAAATTCATGTTATGTTTTTTAGTCGGTAATGTTAATTTATTTATGGCATTACTTTACAGTTTAATGCACCCTCCTAACAAAACAATAATATTAGAAATATAAAACTTGTTTGAAGAAAAAACACTGTTTTGTATCTTAAATTTGCTATATGAAAGACTGGTCCCAGCACAGGTCAAACAAAGATGGCAGACAGTTGGAAAGAATATGTTTTACCATTGAAATGACAATAAAACAAGTAATTTTTTATTATTATTCATCAAACATATAATGCATTCAAGAACAAAAAACTGCATAATATTGCATGATGGGTTGTTTTATTTATACTGTGCACGAATCATTGTTACATAATCTGTGAAAGGCTATGGGTCTGATCAAAATTTATGTCACAGTCAGGAGTATTTTCGATCGGAATTTTATGCTCCAATTTGTTGCCTCCGTGTATAAGCTGACTCTCTTCTTTTGGAAAGTGTTTGTAGACTTCAAAAGTCGGCTAATACACGGCAATATACGGTATTGGGGGGAGCAACTGAGTAGTTAATAGTCTAAAACTCCTTAAACAGTCAAGAAGAGAATTTTCTTTAAGTTTCTATAATGCTTTCCAGATTTTTTCTTTCCACCCCCCTCCCCCCCTTCCCCGCCGCCACCCGCCGCTAGCTACGGCAGTGAAAATAGATTAAGCACTTTCTGTTTTTATGAGTTTAGGTTGTATGCAGAATTGCTGTATATGTGCTTATACATACAATGGATTGTTTTTGTAATGAATTCTAATATTCACTCTTACCGGAACTGTTTTCTACTTCTTTATTTGGTTAATATTTTTTACAATTTTGCTTCTTCTATGTTAAGTCCTGTTTTATTATGTTTTGTTGTATATTTTTAGTCTGTTAAAATGCTAAATCTTTGTTGTATTCTACAGGTTATAGATTACTTAATAGGATTACTTCATAGATTTCATATGAGGTTATTATTCTGTTTAAAATAACAGATTAGTGTTAAATATAACCTATGTAATGGAACAAAGTGAAACATAACAATTACTTACATGTTTTACTTTGTTTTAGTTGTTTCACATTTTCTCTCATGTATAGGTGTTTCTATCCTAGGCCTTCTGTTCTTGTTCTCTTTAATAGGTTTCGTTTTACTTTGGGGGGTTTTCATAGGTCATTGTTTTACATTATTCTGTTACATATAACACTTTAATGTAAAATATAACCTATGTAACAAAACATATTTTACTTTGTATAGGTACTGTTTTATTTTATCTTGTTTATATGTCTTTTTGTGTGACTTTATTTTGGTACATATAACACTGTTTGACTTTGTTCTGTTACATTATAACACTGTTTTACTTTGTTCTGTTACATAGGTACTGTTTTATTTTATCTTGTTTATTTGTCTTTTTGTTTGACTTTGTTCTGTTTTGTAGGTTAATCAGGAAGCTGGTCTGGAACTGGCAAGACGATTAAAAATAAAACTGGTAGAAGCAAGTGCCAAAAACAAAACAAATGTAGATCAGGCCTTCTATGAATTGGTTCGAATAATAAGGTATTGTAACTATTTTCTATCTTTAATTTTGTACAAAAGTATGCTAATATTGTATGTTAATGTTAATATGATGTTTTGATCCAGTTATATAGTGTTAGACAATACTTAATGCTTAAGAAGTTAGAAGCTGCTTGATAATGATTTATTTTTAAAAATTTGCTTATTTTATAATATCAATTATCCGGTATACATTTTTATAGTTATTATAATAGTTTGTAGTTAAGAAAAAGCAATTCTCTTTACCAGCCTAGAAAAGCTAAACTGATTTTTGTATAACAGAAGCATCTTGCTCCTTTGGTATCTCTGTATAAGTCACATAATTGAGATATAATTGAGATATTTTTCTTTATGATAAACAAATCTTTCATGTTCTTTTTTTACTGGTGTAAAATGAAAACGCCAGTCTCGGAACTATACACTTTTATTGACAAAAATCAGAACGTTTTGACTATATGTTACCAGAAAATTGGTGTGGAAATAGCCGAAAAGTTGTTTTTAGTTTTGCCTAAGTTATTCAGAACATCTTGGTCAATGCACTCAACCTCCATAACACTGGATGGGTCATATTATGGTATGGCGTTGTCCGTCTGTCTATCCGTCCGTCTGTTAACTTTTTCTTGTCCGGACCATATCTTACATACAGATGTGTACAGGATCATCAAACCTCACATGTAGGAACAACTTGGGACGACGGTATGTCACATACTATTACTAGGTCACTGTGACCTACTTTTCACGATCTACTGCACACAACAGTAAATCTTTGTCTGAATCATATCTTGCACACATATGCATACCGGACCATCGAACCTCACATGTAGGAACAACTTTGGATGGCGATGTGTCGCATACTATTACTAGGTCACTGTGACCTACTTTTCACGGTCTACTGCACATAACAGTAAATCCTTGTCCAGACCATATCTTGCATACAGGACCATCAAACTATCAAATATATTATTGTTTAAAAATTTCAAAAAAGATACTTTTATGCTGTGCTTTTTAATATGTTCTTTGCAACACTATGTCGAAAATTTTACAGGATGTAGTCAGTTCAAAATTGTTTTTTCTTTCCTCCAGAAAATTTCAGCTAGAAGAGAGACCGCCAGTGAAAGCGAGTCCGAAGAAGCAGAAATTGCGATGTCTGATTCTGTGATAGAAGCCAATAATGTTGTCACAATGCAGCTACACCAGATCCAAGGGCGCTTTCAAAAAACTCTTCTCCAACATGCCACATGGAACAAGTATTGTGCACCTCTGTGCAGTTAGCTTCTGTTGGAATGTCTTTGTATAATCTGGTACTGTCAGGTTATCTCCCTTTGTTTGTGAGAGCCAATTCCTGCTTATGTTCCATGGTCCACAGGGGGCAATTTTCAGTATCATAGTTTGTCATACATTACTCAGTTTGTTCGCTTTGACAATTAATTTTTTTTTTATATCATGGTTTCTTCCATCAGTTTCTGTTTGTGACACATTTTGACAAAATTGAACAGCTAGAGAAATAACTTGATACACGGTTAAATAAGGAATGTTTATGGTCAGATTACTGCATTATTATGCTACTATAATGTTTTAAAAGCTTTCTATGCATGTTAAAATTGTTACTCCATATCAATGACACACACACACACACATGCATGCACACACGCATACACACACACACACACACATACATGCACACACACACACATGCATGCTTGCACAAAACTCCCACACATACACCTGATCAAGGTTACAGTAACATAAAACGAAATTGATTTGGAAACTTTTGAAACCCTATCTCATTAGAATTTATTTTATCTTGTGTGGATGCTCTGTCTTATAGTTTGTATTTATTTTGTTACCTACTCCTGTCTAGGTTTAAATTTTAAACGGTTCTCAGAACACCTTGTTTATAATGCATGTTCCAGTTGGACTGAAATTCAGTCATGCTTTATGGGACGTTTGTATTTGTTGTTTTTTGTTTTATCCACTAGATGAAGCTTGATTCTTGCAGAGTATATACCCCTACCCCACCAAATATATATAATACATAATATATATTCCCACAACGCACAAATTCAAATCAGTTGTACATAACAAGCATTTGGATTTAATTCTACAAATCCATCATACATTAAAAATATACCAAACAGAGTTGTTTCCCATGGCTACTCTTTTATTTCTTGAATAACTAATGTCTTCCAAAAACGCTTCTACTGTATTTATTTTCTGGACTATGAATTTGATGTCTTTATTAAGTTTTTTTGGTTTATGATACATTCACATGCTTAAATTATGTTGGCACACTGAATACTAAACTTATAAGCTTATCACATTTATTATTAGAAACCTAAAAATCCACTGTTACATTAGTTACAGATACTTCCTCATTAAAACATCATATCCAATTAAATGTGTATAAAATTACTAAAAGTGGCTTTTAATTAAGATGGCCTTCTTATACAGGTCCAGACTTAATTCAATCGAATTTTTAGTAATATATTTTACTCTAAAGCTACTAGTAAGCAAGTGTCAACATCAGTCTTAATATACATCTTATACAAGAGAAAATACACAATATAATTGTTTTGTTATTTTCTGTCAATGGACTGGGCCAACAGCCTTAAATAAAGCGCATAAGTAAACATAGTTGCCTATATACAGCAGTTGAATTCATCTTTTTTTCCCCCATTATTGTTACCCCACCCAATCCCATTTTAACTTGATTTTCATGCTTCTATCCAGTGGTGGTTCAAGTATGCTGTCCTGGGCTCACCTCGGCTCTCTGGAATGTCTGTTCAGATTAGGGATTACAGGATAGTTGTTTGTGTAAGAGAGGTCAGTCTAATGGCCTTACACCTCCATTGAGCTATTAAAAGTCACTCTGGTTGGGAGCCAGTACCGGGATGTGAACCCTGTACCAGGTAACCTACCAGCCTTTAGGCTGATGTCTTAACAGCACCATCGATGCTGGTAATGATTGTCACGTGCTGCGAATATGTATTTTGTTCATATTTAACTGTCGATGGTCAGACATCTTGAATAGCAGCCGTTGATGTGTTAAGACTACTATACTAGATCAGCAACTGTGACATGATGACCAGGGCCTATTCCATGAAATGTTGACATCACCGTAAGTGAATAAGTTAGTTATCCACTTAAGGTGATATTATAGCTAAGATCGCTTTGTCAAATTGGCCCCCTATGCCTTGTTCCATGAAGCACTGAGATCACCTTAAGTAAAGTAGTTAAACACTTAAGGTAATCTTAGTGCTAAGAACACTTCCTGAAACAAAGAGCCGGTCTAGAGATTTAATACAGGTAATGAGAAGTAGTCTCTTAAATGATTAGGAGTTAAAACGACTCCTATTGAGATGTGCTTAACATTAAATCACTGTTGACAGTAACAAATTAGTTATGCTTATATATTTTTATTTTTATCTTATATGGTAGCACACTTAGTACCTCACCTCTTGATCATATAGCTCAACAGCAGCACATGTATCACTTTGTATTTGGTGCCATTTGATCTCCACTTAAGAAGGGCATTATGCAAAATGGCGGAAGTTTAAACAGATGGGAACTATAGCCACATGTGTCCAGATAAGGAAACTGAACTTAGTATTTTTGGATAATATTAATAAAGATACATTTGATCAATTAATTTGTTGCCCACTTAAAACAGCTTAAGCCATTGCTTTTGGATGAAAACAAATTACAACTTGGCAAATGTGTAAATTTGGAAATACCATTTTAAAATTCTGTATTATATGGGAGTTGTGTTTCAAAATTAATATTTTGTTTGGAAGTAACAAAATTAATACAAATGTTGCATTCCATTAACCTTGCTGTGTAGTGCAAATTTTACGCATGTAAATATATTATTGTGTAATAAACCCTGTGAAATGGAGATCACATCTTGTGATGGCAAAACTCTTTTTAAGTAAAAATGAAATGGTAGTGTAAATAAATAGATTTGTTTATCCTTAGAAGCAACCATTGGTGGTATGATTGATATTTTAAAGTTGTTGACAGATTTCTCAAGGTATGTATGTTTTCCACTCATGGTTACTACAAGCACCAGGCGGACCAGAAACACAGGATTTAGTCAAATTTATCATTTAATGTGCAATTTAATGAGGCAGATATTTACAGAGCTTAAAAAAATAAGGTCAGCCCCTTTACGTTTTTGTTCCCTGCTGTAAACAGGGGCAAGAAAGACCCTCCATAGCCATTTGCCACTGGTAAAATTATTTACCATATTCCGTGGTTGTTATGATTTTAATTACTAATATTGTGGAGACTATGATTATAATTTGAATTGAAATAAGGGTTCCCCCTACAGCAACTTCTGCTGATTGTGGATCAAGATGATGTAGCAATGGCCTTCCGGCAGCATGCAGAGTTGAGTAAAATATTGATTTCATCATCATTAGAACTGTTGCTCGGTAGTTTAATAAAATGATTTAATGTCCACAGCTTTTTCTTTATTCCTAGAAGCATACACTGGTGTAAGATACTTAATTATTTCCTTGCGATGATTCTTTAACTTTGTACAGTGGAAGCAATGATTGACGTACGACAGGATTGTGTATGTGTGTTGTCTTGATGCTCTTTTGGAAATAGTTTATAAACTGTAAATGAAATTAATTCTGTATGTTCATTCACAGT